>NW_027462157.1:0-46580 GCF_050947455.1 Rhinoderma darwinii
GATCCCCCCACCGCGAGACCCTCCATCCCCCCCCCCCCCCACTGATCACACGCCCTTACACTAGGAGCGAAAGTGACCCCCTCCCCCAACCACCCTCTCCTAATCATGGAGAGACCCGATCCCCCCACCGCGAGACCCTCCATCCCCCCCCCCCCCACTGATCACACGCCCTTACACTAGGAGCGAAAGTGACCCCCTCCCCCAACCACCCTCTCCTAATCATGGAGAGACCCGATCCCCCCACCGCGAGACCCTCCACCCCCCCCACCGCGAGACCCTCCATCCCCCACCATCGCACTGACCTCCCCCCCTGTATCCTCCGCATTCCATGAGACGACCGGGGAGAACCTGACAGTGGAGCGGCCCCAGATGATGAGAATGTGGGGGAGGGGGACAGGTACTCACTTAGGCCCGAAGCACATACAGAGACTGGCCAGGTAGCCGTTAGAGAGGGCGAACAGCACCATGATACAGATGTACCAGGCGTCATGCGCCAGGTAGACGGGCAGGTAGTTGCGTGGCATCACATTACACAGCATGAAGAGCGGCAGGAACACCAGACGAGCTGCCACCAGGATGGGCAGAAGTTTACTGTCCTTCCCAGGCTGCAGAAGACACAACACAGCAGAGGTGACGTTACAATTACATCCAAGTGTAAACCACTCATCATATATGTGAACCCCAGTAACCTGAACCTACCAGAACATGGAAACTTCACACATTCACCAGCAGAGGGCAGCAGCCTCCCATACAGAACATAGTCTTATCCACTAGAGGGCAGCAGCACCCACAATATCATCAGTCATCAGCAGAACATCGCTCCTCTACCTCCTGATACATAGTGATATCCTGCAGATTATTACACCACTGACCTCTCTACAGATCTGCAGAACATTGCTCCTCTACCTCCTGACAGATACATAGTGATATATCCTGCAGATTATTACACCACTGACCTCTCTACAGATCTGCAGAACATTGCTCCTCTACCTCCTGACAGATACATAGTGATATATCCTGCAGATTATTACACCACTGACCTCTCTACAGATCTGCAGAACATTGCTCCTCTACCTCCTGACAGATACATAGTGATATATCCTGCAGATTATTACACCTCTGACCTCTCTACAGATCTGCAGAACATTGCTCCTCTACCTCCTGACAGATACATAGTGATATATCCTGCAGATTATTACACCACTGACCTCTCTACAGATCTGCAGAACATTGCACCTCTACCTCCGGACAGATACATAGTGATATATCCTGCAGATTATTACACCACTGACCTCTCTAGTGATCTGCAGAACATTGCTCCTCCACCTCCTGACAGATACATAGTGATATATCCTGCAGATTATTACACCACTGACCTCTCTACAGATCTGCAGAACATTGCTCCTCTACCTCCTGACAGATACATAGTGATATATTCTGCAGATTATTACACCACTGACCTCCCTACAGATCTGCAGAACATCGCTCCTCTACCTCCTGACAGATACATAGTGATATATCCTGCAGATTATTACACCACTGACCTCTCTACAGATCTGCAGAACATTGCTCCTCTACCTCCTGACAGATCCATAGTGATATATCCTGCAGATTATTACACCACTGACCCCTCTACAGATCTGCAGAACATCGCTCCTCCACCTCCTGACAGACACATAGTGATATATCCTGCAGATCATTACACCACTGCCCTCTCTACAGATCTGCAGAACATTGCTCCTCTACCTCCTGACAGATACATAGTGATATATCCTGCAGATTATTACACCACTGACCTCTCTACAGATCTGCAGAACATTGCTCCTCTACCTCCTGACAGATACATAGTGATATACCCTGCAGATTATTACACCACTGACCTCTCTACAGATCTGCAGAACATTGCTCCTCTACCTCCTGACAGATACATAGTGATATATCCTGCAGATTATTACACCACTGACCTCTCTACAGATCTGCAGAACATTGCTCCTCTACCTCCTGACAGATCCATAGTGATATATCCTGCAGATTATTACACCACTGACCCCTCTACAGATCTGCAGAACATCGCTCCTCCACCTCCTGACAGACACATAGTGATATATCCTGCAGATCATTACACCACTGCCCTCTCTACAGATCTGCAGAACATTGCTCCTCTACCTCCTGACAGATACATAGTGATATATCCTGCAGATTATTACACCACTGACCTCTCTACAGATCTGCAGAACATTGCTCCTCTACCTCCTGACAGATACATAGTGATATACCCTGCAGATTATTACACCACTGACCTCTCTACAGATCTGCAGAACATTGCTCCTCTACCTCCTGACAGATACATAGTGATATATCCTGCAGATTATTACACCACTGACCTCTCTACAGATCTGCAGAACATTGCTCCTCTACCTCCTGACAGAAACATAGTGATATATCCTGCAGATTATTACACCACTGACCTCTCTACAGATCTGCAGAACATTGCTCCCCTACCTCCTGACAGATACATAGTGATATATCCTGCAGATTATTACACCACTGACCCCTCTACAGATCTGCAGAACATTGCTCCTCCACCTCCTGACAGATACATAGTGATATATCCTGCAGATTATTACACCACTGACCTCTCTACAGATCTGCAGAACATTGCTCCTCTACCTCCTGACAGATACATAGTGATATATCCTGCAGATTATTACACCACTGACCTCTCTACAGATCTGCAGAACATTGCTCCTCTACCTCCTGACAGATACATAGTGATATATCCTGCAGATTATTACACCACTGACCTCTCTACAGATCTGCAGAACATTGCTCCTCTACCTCCTGACAGATACATAGTGATATATCCTGCAGATTATTACACCACTGACCTCTCTACAGATCTGCAGAACATTGCTCCTCTACCTCCTGATACATAGTGATATCCTGCAGATTATTACACCACTGACCTCTCTGCAGATCTGCAGAACATTGCTCCTCTACCTCCTGATACATAGTGATATCCTGCAGATTATTACACCACTGACCTCTCTGCAGATCTGCAGAACATTGCTCCTCTACCTCCTGACAGATACATAGTGATATATCCTGCAGACTATTACACCACTGACCTCTCTAGAGATCTGCAGAACATTGCTCCTCCACCTCCTGACAGATACATAGTGATATATCCTGCAGATTATTACACCACTGACCTCTCTACAGATCTGCAGAACATTGCTCCTCTACCTCCTGCTAGATACATTCTGCAGATTATTACACCACTGACCTCCCTACAGATCTGCAGAACATCGCTCCTCTACCACCTGACAGACACATAGTGATATATCCTGCAGATTATTACACCACTGACCTCTAGAGATCTGCAGAACATTGCTCCTCTACCTCCTGACAGATACATAGTGATATATCCTGCAGATTATTACACCACTGACCTCTCTACAGATCTGCAGAACATTGCTCCTCTACCTCCTGACAGATACATAGTGATATATCCTGCAGATTATTACACCACTGACCTCTCTACAGATCTGCAGAGCATTGCTCCTCTACCTCATGACAGATACATAGTGATATATCCTGCAGATTATTACACCACTGACCTCTCTACAGATCTGCAGAACATCGCTCCTCTACCTCCTGACATACATAGTGATATATCCTGCAGATTATTACACCTCTGACCTCTCTACAGATCTGCAGAACATTGCTCCTCTACCTCCTGACAGATACATAGTGATATATCCTGCAGATTATTACACCACTGAGCGCTCTACAGATCTGCAGAACATTGCTCCTCTACCTCCTGACAGATACATAGTGATATATCCTGCAGATTATTACACCACTGACCTCTCTACAGATCTGCAGAACATCGCTCCTCTACCTCCTGACAGATACATAGTTATATATCCTGCAGATTATTACACCACTGACCTCCCTACAGATCTGCAGAACATTGCTCCTCTACCTCCTGACAGATACATAGTGATATATCCTGCAGATTATTACACCACTGACCTCTCTACAGATCTGCAGAACATTGCTCCTCTACCTCCTGACAGATACATAGTGATATATCCTGCAGATTATTACACCACTGACCTCTCTACAGATCTGCAGAACATCGCTCCTCCACCTCCTGACAGATACATAGTGATATATCCTGCAGATTATTACACCACTGACCTCTCTACAGATCTGCAGAACATTGCTCCTCTACCTCCTGACAGCTACATAGTGATATATCCTGCAGATTATTACACCACTGACCTCTCTACAGATCTGCAGAACATTGCTCCTCTACCTCCTGACAGCTACATAGTGATATATCCTGCAGATTATTACACCACTGACCTCTCTACAGATCTGCAGAACATTGCTCCTCTACCTCCTGACAGATACATAGTGATATATCCTGCAGATTATTACACCACTGACCTCTCTACAGATCTGCAGAGCATTGCTCCTCTACCTCATGACAGATACATAGTGATATATCCTGCAGATTATTACACCACTGACCTCTCTACAGATCTGCAGAACATTGCTCCTCTACCTCCTGACAGGTACATAGTGATATATCCTGCAGATTATTACACCCCTGACCTCTCTACAGATCTGCAGAACATCGCTCCTCTACCTCCTGATACATAGTGATATATCCTGCAGATTATTACACCACTGACCCCTCTACAGATCTGCAGAACATCGCTCCTCTACCTCCTGACAGATACATAGTGATATATCCTGCAGATTATTACACCACTGACCTCTCTACAGATCTGCAGAACATTGCTCCTCTACCTCCTGACAGATACATAGTGATATATCCTGCAGATTATTACACCACTGACCTCTCTACAGATCTGCAGAACATTGCTCCTCCACCTCCTGACAGATACATAGTGATATATCCTGCAGATTATTACACCACTGACCTCTCTACAGATCTGCAGAACATCGCTCCTCTACCTCCTGACAGATACATAAGTGATATATCCTGCAGATTATTACACCACTGACCCCTCTACAGATCATCGCTCCTCTACCTCCTGATACATAGTGATATATCCTGCAGATTATTACACCACTGACCTCTCTAGAGATCTGCAGAACATTGCTCCTCCACCTCCTGACAGATACATAGTGATATATCCTGCAGATTATTACACCACTGACCTCTCTACAGATCTGCAGAACATCGCTCCTCTACCTCCTGACAGATACATAGTGATATATCCTGCAGATTATTACACCACTGACCTCTCTACAGATCTGCAGAACATTGCTCCTCTACCTCCTGACAGATACATAGTGATATATCCTGCAGATTATTACACCACTGACCTCTCTACAGATCTGCAGAACATTGCTCCTCTACCTCCTGACAGATACATAGTGATATATCCTGCAGATTATTACACCACTGACCTCTACAGATCTGCAGAACATTGCTCCTCTACCTCCTGATACATAGTGATATCCTGCAGATTATTACACCACTGACTTCTCTACAGATCTGCAGAACATCGCTCCTCTACCTCCTGACAGATACATAGTTATATATCCTGCAGATTATTACACCACTGACCTCTCTACAGATCTGCAGAACATCGCTCCTCTACCTCCTGACAGATACATAGTGATATATCCTGCAGATTATTACACCACTGTCCTCTCTACAGATCTGCAGAACATTGCTCCTCTACCTCCTGACAGATACATAGTGATATATCCTGCAGATTATTACACCACTGACCTCTCTACAGATCTGCAGAACATTGCTCCTCTACCTCCTGACAGATACATAGTGATATACCCTGCAGATTATTACACCACTGACCTCTCTACAGATCTGCAGAACATTGCTCCTCCACCTCCTGACAGATACATAGTGATATATCCTGCAGATTATTACACCACTGACCTCTCTACAGATCTGCAGAACATTGCTCCTCCTCCTGACAGATACATAGTGATATATCCTGCAGATTATTACACCACTGACCTCTCTACAGATCTGCAGAACATTGCTCCTCCTCCTGACAGATACATAGTGATATATCCTGCAGATTATTACACCACTGACCTCTCTACAGATCTGCATAACATTGCTCCTCTACCTCCTGACAGATACATAGTGATATATCCTGCAGATTATTACACCACTGACCTCTCTACAGATCTGCAGAACATCGCTCCTCCACCTCCTGACAGATACATAGTGATATATCCTGCAGATTATTACACCACTGACCTCTCTACAGATCTGCAGAACATCGCTCCTCTACCTCCTGACAGATCCATAGTGATATATCCTGCAGATTATTACACCACTGACCTCTCTACAGATCTGCAGAACATCGCTCCTCTACCTCCTGACAGATACATAGTGATATATCCTGCAGATTATTACACCATTGACCTCTACAGATCTGCAGAACATTGCTCCTCTACCTCCTGACAGATACATAGTGATATATCCTGCAGATTATTACACCACTGACCTCTCTACAGATCTGCAGAACATCGCCCCTCTACCTCCTGACAGATACATAGTGATATATCCTGCAGATTATTACACCACTGACCTCTCTACAGATCTGCAGAACATTGCTCCTCTACCTCCTGACAGATACATAGTGATATATCCTGCAGATTATTACACCACTGACCTCTCTACAGATCTGCAGAACATCGCCCCTCTACCTCCTGACAGATACATAGTGATATATCCTGCAGATTATTACACCACTGACCTCTCTACAGATCTGCAGAACATCGCTCCTCTACCTCCTGACAGATACATAGTGATATATCCTGCAGATTATTACACCACTGACCTCTCTACAGATCTGCAGAACATTGCTCCTCTACCTCCTGACAGATACATAGTGATATATCCTGCAGATTATTACACCACTGACCTCTCTACAGATCTGCAGAACATTGCTCCTCCACCTCCTGACAGATACATAGTGATATATCCTGCAGATTATTACACCACTGACCTCTACAGATCTGCAGAACATTGCTCCTCTACCCCCTGACAGATACATAGTGATATATCCTGCAGATTATTACACCACTGACCCCTCTACAGATCTGCAGAACATTGCTCCTCTACCTCCTGACAGATACATAGTGATATATCCTGCAGATTATTACACCACTGACCTCTACAGATCTGCAGAACATCGCTCCTCCACCTCCTGACAGATACATAGTGATATATCCTGCAGATTATTACACCACTGACCTCTACAGATCTGCAGAACATTGCTCCTCTACCTCCTGACAGATACATAGTGATATATTCTGCAGATTATTACACCACTGACCTCTCTACAGATCTGCAGAACATTGCTCCTCTACCTCCTGACAGGTACATAGTGATATATCCTGCAGATTATTACACCACTGACCCCTCTACAGATCTGCAGAACATTGCTCCTCTACCTCCTGACAGATACATACTGATATATCCTGCAGATTATTACACCACTGACCTCTCCACAGATCTGCAGAACATTGCTCCTCTACCTCCTGACAGATACATAGTGATATATCCTGCAGATTATTACACCACTGACCTCTCTACAGATCTGCAGAACATTGCTCCTCTACCTCCTGACAGATACATAGTGATATATCCTGCAGATTATTACACCACAGACCTCTCTACAGATCTGCAGAACATTGCTCCTCTACCCCGACAGATACATAGTGATATATCCTGCAGATTATTACACCACTGACCTCTCTACAGATCTGCAGAACATCGCTCCTCTACCTCCTGACAGATACATAGTGATATATCCTGCAGATTATTACACCCCTGACCTCTCTACAGATCTGCAGAACATTGCTCCTCTACCTCCTGACAGATACATAGTGATATATCCTGCAGATTATTACACCACTGACCTCTCTACAGATCTGCAGAACATTGCTCCTCTACCTCCTGACAGATACATAGTGATATATTCTGCAGATTATTACACCACTGACCTCTCTACAGATCTGCAGAACATTGCTCCTCTACCTCCTGACAGATACATAGTGATATATCCTGCAGATTATTACACCACTGACCTCTCTACAGATCTGCAGAACATTGCTCCTCTACCTCCTGACAGATACATAGTGATATACCCTGCAGATTATTACACCTCTGACCTCTCTACAGATCTGCAGAACATTGCTCCTCTACCTCCTGACAGATACATAGTGATATATCCTGCAGATTATTACACCACTGACCTCTCTACAGATCTGCAGAACATTGCACCTCTACCTCCGGACAGATACATAGTGATATATCCTGCAGATTATTACACCACTGACCTCTCTAGTGATCTGCAGAACATTGCTCCTCCACCTCCTGACAGATACATAGTGATATATCCTGCAGATTATTACACCACTGACCTCTACAGATCTGCAGAACATTGCTCCTCTACCTCCTGACAGATACATAGTGATCTATCCTGCAGATTATTACACCACTGACCTCTCTATAGATCTGCAGAACATTGCTCCTCTACCTCCTGACAGATACATAGTGATATATCCTGCAGATTATTACACCACTGACCTCTCTACAGATCTGCAGAACATTGCTCCTCCACCTCCTGACAGATACATAGTGATATATCCTGCAGATTATTACACCACTGACCTCTCTACAGATCTGCAGAACATTGCTCCTCTACCTCCTGCTAGATACATTCTGCAGATTATTACACCACTGACCTCCCTACAGATCTGCAGAACATCGCTCCTCTACCACCTGACAGACACATAGTGATATATCCTGCAGATTATTACACCACTGACCTCTAGAGATCTGCAGAACATTGCTCCTCTACCTCCTGACAGATACATAGTGATATATCCTGCAGATTATTACACCACTGACCTCTCTACAGATCTGCAGAACATTGCTCCTCTACCTCCTGACAGATACATAGTGATATATCCTGCAGATTATTACACCACTGACCTCTCTACAGATCTGCAGAGCATTGCTCCTCTACCTCCTGACAGATACATAGTGATATATCCTGCAGATTATTACACCACTGACCTCTACAGATCTGCAGAACATTGCTCCTCTACCTCCTGACAGATACATAGTGATATATCCTGCAGATTATTACACCACTGTCCTCTCTACAGATCTGCAGAACATTGCTCCTCTACCTCCTGACAGATACATAGTGATATATCCTGCAGATTATTACACCACTGACCTCTCTACAGATCTGCAGAACATTGCTCCTCTACCTCCTGACAGATACATAGTGATATACCCTGCAGATTATTACACCACTGACCTCTCTACAGATCTGCAGAACATTGCTCCTCCACCTCCTGACAGATACATAGTGATATATCCTGCAGATTATTACACCACTGACCTCTCTACAGATCTGCAGAACATTGCTCCTCCTCCTGACAGATACATAGTGATATATCCTGCAGATTATTACACCACTGACCTCTCTACAGATCTGCAGAACATTGCTCCTCCTCCTGACAGATACATAGTGATATATCCTGCAGATTATTACACCACTGACCTCTCTACAGATCTGCAGAACATTGCTCCTCCACCTCCTGACAGATACATAGTGATATATCCTGCAGATTATTACACCACTGACCTCTCTACAGATCTGCAGAACATTGCTCCTCTACCTCCTGACAGATACATAGTGATATATCCTGCAGATTATTACACCACTGACCTCTCTACAGATCTGCAGAACATTGCTCCTCTACCTCCTGACATACATAGTGATATATCCTGCAGATTATTACACCACTGACCTCTCTACAGATCTGCAGAACATTGCCCCTCTACCTCCTGACAGATACATAGTGATATATCCTGCAGATTATTACACCACTGACCTCTACAGATCTGCAGAACATTGCTCCTCTACCTCCTGACAGATACATAGTGATATATCCTGCAGATTATTACACCACTGTCCTCTCTACAGATCTGCAGAACATTGCTCCTCTACCTCCTGACAGATACATAGTGATATATCCTGCAGATTATTACACCACTGACCTCTCTACAGATCTGCAGAACATTGCTCCTCTACCTCCTGACAGATACATAGTGATATACCCTGCAGATTATTACACCACTGACCTCTCTACAGATCTGCAGAACATTGCTCCTCCACCTCCTGACAGATACATAGTGATATATCCTGCAGATTATTACACCACTGACCTCTCTACAGATCTGCAGAACATTGCTCCTCCTCCTGACAGATACATAGTGATATATCCTGCAGATTATTACACCACTGACCTCTCTACAGATCTGCAGAACATCGCTCCTCTACCTCCTGACAGATACATAAGTGATATATCCTGCAGATTATTACACCACTGACCCCTCTACAGATCATCGCTCCTCTACCTCCTGATACATAGTGATATATCCTGCAGATTATTACACCACTGACCTCTCTAGAGATCTGCAGAACATTGCTCCTCCACCTCCTGACAGATACATAGTGATATATCCTGCAGATTATTACACCACTGACCTCTCTACAGATCTGCAGAACATCGCTCCTCTACCTCCTGACAGATACATAGTGATATATCCTGCAGATTATTACACCACTGACCTCTCTACAGATCTGCAGAACATTGCTCCTCTACCTCCTGACAGATACATAGTGATATATCCTGCAGATTATTACACCACTGACCTCTCTACAGATCTGCAGAACATTGCTCCTCTACCTCCTGACAGATACATAGTGATATATCCTGCAGATTATTACACCACTGACCTCTACAGATCTGCAGAACATTGCTCCTCTACCTCCTGATACATAGTGATATCCTGCAGATTATTACACCACTGACTTCTCTACAGATCTGCAGAACATCGCTCCTCTACCTCCTGACAGATACATAGTTATATATCCTGCAGATTATTACACCACTGACCTCTCTACAGATCTGCAGAACATCGCTCCTCTACCTCCTGACAGATACATAGTGATATATCCTGCAGATTATTACACCACTGTCCTCTCTACAGATCTGCAGAACATTGCTCCTCTACCTCCTGACAGATACATAGTGATATATCCTGCAGATTATTACACCACTGACCTCTCTACAGATCTGCAGAACATTGCTCCTCTACCTCCTGACAGATACATAGTGATATACCCTGCAGATTATTACACCACTGACCTCTCTACAGATCTGCAGAACATTGCTCCTCCACCTCCTGACAGATACATAGTGATATATCCTGCAGATTATTACACCACTGACCTCTCTACAGATCTGCAGAACATTGCTCCTCCTCCTGACAGATACATAGTGATATATCCTGCAGATTATTACACCACTGACCTCTCTACAGATCTGCAGAACATTGCTCCTCCTCCTGACAGATACATAGTGATATATCCTGCAGATTATTACACCACTGACCTCTCTACAGATCTGCATAACATTGCTCCTCTACCTCCTGACAGATACATAGTGATATATCCTGCAGATTATTACACCACTGACCTCTCTACAGATCTGCAGAACATCGCTCCTCCACCTCCTGACAGATACATAGTGATATATCCTGCAGATTATTACACCACTGACCTCTCTACAGATCTGCAGAACATCGCTCCTCTACCTCCTGACAGATCCATAGTGATATATCCTGCAGATTATTACACCACTGACCTCTCTACAGATCTGCAGAACATCGCTCCTCTACCTCCTGACAGATACATAGTGATATATCCTGCAGATTATTACACCATTGACCTCTACAGATCTGCAGAACATTGCTCCTCTACCTCCTGACAGATACATAGTGATATATCCAGCAGATTATTACACCACTGACCTCTCTACAGATCTGCAGAACATCGCCCCTCTACCTCCTGACAGATACATAGTGATATATCCTGCAGATTATTACACCACTGACCTCTCTACAGATCTGCAGAACATTGCTCCTCTACCTCCTGACAGATACATAGTGATATATCCTGCAGATTATTACACCACTGACCTCTCTACAGATCTGCAGAACATCGCCCCTCTACCTCCTGACAGATACATAGTGATATATCCTGCAGATTATTACACCACTGTCCTCTCTACAGATCTGCAGAACATTGCTCCTCTACCTCCTGACAGATACATAGTGATATATCCTGCAGATTATTACACCACTGACCTCTCTACAGATCTGCAGAACATTGCTCCTCTACCTCCTGACAGATACATAGTGATATATCCTGCAGATTATTACACCACTGACCTCTCTACAGATCTGCAGAGCATTGCTCCTCTACCTCATGACAGATACATAGTGATATATCCTGCAGATTATTACACCACTGTCCTCTCTACAGATCTGCAGAACATTGCTCCTCTACCTCCTGACAGATACATAGTGATATATCCTGCAGATTATTACACCACTGACCTCTCTACAGATCTGCAGAACATCGCTCCTCTACCTCCTGACAGATACATAGTGATATATCCTGCAGATTATTACACCACTGACCTCTCTACAGATCTGCAGAACATTGCTCCTCTACCTCCTGACAGATACATAGTGATATATCCTGCAGATTATTACACCACTGACCTCTCTACAGATCTGCAGAACATTGCTCCTCCACCTCCTGACAGATACATAGTGATATATCCTGCAGATTATTACACCACTGACCTCTACAGATCTGCAGAACATTGCTCCTCTACCCCCTGACAGATACATAGTGATATATCCTGCATATTATTACACCACTGACCTCTACAGATCTGCAGAACATCGCTCCTCCACCTCCTGACAGATACATAGTGATATATCCTGCAGATTATTACACCACTGACCTCTCTACAGATCTGCAGAACATTGCTCCTCTACCTCCTGACAGATACATAGTGATATATCCTGCAGATTATTACACCACTGACCTCTCTACAGATCTGCAGAACATTGCTCCTCTACCTCCTGACAGATACATAGTGATATATCCTGCAGATTATTACACCCCAGACCTCTCTACAGATCTGCAGAGCATTGCTCCTCCACCTCCTGACAGATACATAGTGATATATCCTGCAGATTATTACACCACTGACCTCTACAGATCTGCAGAACATTGCTCCTCTACCTCCTGACAGATACATAGTGATATATTCTGCAGATTATTACACCACTGACCTCTCTACAGATCTGCAGAACATTGCTCCTCTACCTCCTGACAGGTACATAGTGATATATCCTGCAGATTATTACACCACTGACCCCTCTACAGATCTGCAGAACATTGCTCCTCTACCTCCTGACAGATACATACTGATATATCCTGCAGATTATTACACCACTGACCTCTCCACAGATCTGCAGAACATTGCTCCTCTACCTCCTGACAGATACATAGTGATATATCCTGCAGATTATTACACCACTGACCTCTCTACAGATCTGCAGAACATTGCTCCTCTACCTCCTGACAGATACATAGTGATATATCCTGCAGATTATTACACCACAGACCTCTCTACAGATCTGCAGAACATTGCTCCTCTACCCCGACAGATACATAGTGATATATCCTGCAGATTATTACACCACTGACCTCTCTACAGATCTGCAGAACATCGCTCCTCTACCTCCTGACAGATACATAGTGATATATCCTGCAGATTATTACACCCCTGACCTCTCTACAGATCTGCAGAACATTGCTCCTCTACCTCCTGACAGATACATAGTGATATATCCTGCAGATTATTACACCACTGACCTCTCTACAGATCTGCAGAACATTGCTCCTCTACCTCCTGACAGATACATAGTGATATATTCTGCAGATTATTACACCACTGACCTCTCTACAGATCTGCAGAACATTGCTCCTCTACCTCCTGACAGATACATAGTGATATATCCTGCAGATTATTACACCACTGACCTCTCTACAGATCTGCAGAACATTGCTCCTCTACCTCCTGACAGATACATAGTGATATACCCTGCAGATTATTACACCTCTGACCTCTCTACAGATCTGCAGAACATTGCTCCTCTACCTCCTGACAGATACATAGTGATATATCCTGCAGATTATTACACCACTGACCTCTCTACAGATCTGCAGAACATTGCACCTCTACCTCCGGACAGATACATAGTGATATATCCTGCAGATTATTACACCACTGACCTCTCTAGTGATCTGCAGAACATTGCTCCTCCACCTCCTGACAGATACATAGTGATATATCCTGCAGATTATTACACCACTGACCTCTACAGATCTGCAGAACATTGCTCCTCTACCTCCTGACAGATACATAGTGATCTATCCTGCAGATTATTACACCACTGACCTCTCTATAGATCTGCAGAACATTGCTCCTCTACCTCCTGACAGATACATAGTGATATATCCTGCAGATTATTACACCACTGACCTCTCTACAGATCTGCAGAACATTGCTCCTCCACCTCCTGACAGATACATAGTGATATATCCTGCAGATTATTACACCACTGACCTCTCTACAGATCTGCAGAACATTGCTCCTCTACCTCCTGCTAGATACATTCTGCAGATTATTACACCACTGACCTCCCTACAGATCTGCAGAACATCGCTCCTCTACCACCTGACAGACACATAGTGATATATCCTGCAGATTATTACACCACTGACCTCTAGAGATCTGCAGAACATTGCTCCTCTACCTCCTGACAGATACATAGTTATATATCCTGCAGATTATTACACCACTGACCTCTCTACAGATCTGCAGAACATTGCTCCTCTACCTCCTGACAGATACATAGTGATATATCCTGCAGATTATTACACCACTGACCTCTCTACAGATCTGCAGAGCATTGCTCCTCTACCTCATGACAGATACATAGTGATATATCCTGCAGATTATTACACCACTGACCTCTCTACAGATCTGCAGAACATCGCTCCTCTACCTCCTGACATACATAGTGATATATCCTGCAGATTATTACACCTCTGACCTCTCTACAGATCTGCAGAACATTGCTCCTCTACCTCCTGACAGATACATAGTGATATATCCTGCAGATTATTACACCACTGAGCGCTCTACAGATCTGCAGAACATTGCTCCTCTACCTCCTGACAGATACATAGTGATATATCCTGCAGATTATTACACCACTGACCTCTCTACAGATCTGCAGAACATCGCTCCTCTACCTCCTGACAGATACATAGTGATATATCCTGCAGATTATTACACCACTGACCTCTCTACAGATCTGCAGAACATCGCTCCTCCACCTCCTGACAGATACATAGTGATATATCCTGCAGATTATTACACCACTGACCTCTCTACAGATCTGCAGAACATTGCTCCTCTACCTCCTGACAGATACATAGTGATATATCCTGCAGATTATTACACCACTGACCTCTCTACAGATCTGCAGAACATTGCTCCTCCACCTCCTGACAGATACATAGTGATATATCCTGCAGATTATTACACCACTGACCTCTCTACAGATCTGCAGAACATTGCTCCTCCTCCTGACAGATACATAGTGATATATCCTGCAGATTATTACACCACTGACCTCTCTACAGATCTGCAGAACATTGCTCCTCCTCCTGACAGATACATAGTGATATATCCTGCAGATTATTACACCACTGACCTCTCTACAGATCTGCATAACATTGCTCCTCTACCTCCTGACAGATACATAGTGATATATCCTGCAGATTATTACACCACTGACCTCTCTACAGATCTGCAGAACATCGCTCCTCCACCTCCTGACAGATACATAGTGATATATCCTGCAGATTATTACACCACTGACCTCTCTACAGATCTGCAGAACATCGCTCCTCTACCTCCTGACAGATCCATAGTGATATATCCTGCAGATTATTACACCACTGACCTCTCTACAGATCTGCAGAACATCGCTCCTCTACCTCCTGACAGATACATAGTGATATATCCTGCAGATTATTACACCATTGACCTCTACAGATCTGCAGAACATTGCTCCTCTACCTCCTGACAGATACATAGTGATATATCCTGCAGATTATTACACCACTGACCTCTCTACAGATCTGCAGAACATCGCCCCTCTACCTCCTGACAGATACATAGTGATATATCCTGCAGATTATTACACCACTGACCTCTCTACAGATCTGCAGAACATTGCTCCTCTACCTCCTGACAGATACATAGTGATATATCCTGCAGATTATTACACCACTGACCTCTCTACAGATCTGCAGAACATCGCCCCTCTACCTCCTGACAGATACATAGTGATATATCCTGCAGATTATTACACCACTGTCCTCTCTACAGATCTGCAGAACATTGCTCCTCTACCTCCTGACAGATACATAGTGATATATCCTGCAGATTATTACACCACTGACCTCTCTACAGATCTGCAGAACATTGCTCCTCTACCTCCTGACAGATACATAGTGATATATCCTGCAGATTATTACACCACTGACCTCTCTACAGATCTGCAGAGCATTGCTCCTCTACCTCATGACAGATACATAGTGATATATCCTGCAGATTATTACACCACTGTCCTCTCTACAGATCTGCAGAACATTGCTCCTCTACCTCCTGACAGATACATAGTGATATATCCTGCAGATTATTACACCACTGACCTCTCTACAGATCTGCAGAACATCGCTCCTCTACCTCCTGACAGATACATAGTGATATATCCTGCAGATTATTACACCACTGACCTCTCTACAGATCTGCAGAACATTGCTCCTCTACCTCCTGACAGATACATAGTGATATATCCTGCAGATTATTACACCACTGACCTCTCTACAGATCTGCAGAACATTGCTCCTCTACCTCCTGACAGATACATAGTGATATATCCTGCAGATTATTACACCACTGTCCTCTCTACAGATCTGCAGAACATTGCTCCTCCACCTCCTGACAGATACATAGTGATATATCCTGCAGATTATTACACCACTGACCTCTACAGATCTGCAGAACATTGCTCCTCTACCCCCTGACAGATACATAGTGATATATCCTGCAGATTATTACACCACTGACCTCTACAGATCTGCAGAACATCGCTCCTCCACCTCCTGACAGATACATAGTGATATATCCTGCAGATTATTACACCACTGACCTCTCTACAGATCTGCAGAACATTGCTCCTCTACCTCCTGACAGATACATAGTGATATATCCTGCAGATTATTACACCACTGACCTCTCTACAGATCTGCAGAACATTGCTCCTCTACCTCCTGACAGATACATAGTGATATATCCTGCAGATTATTACACCCCAGACCTCTCTACAGATCTGCAGAGCATTGCTCCTCCACCTCCTGACAGATACATAGTGATATATCCTGCAGATTATTACACCACTGACCTCTACAGATCTGCAGAACATTGCTCCTCTACCTCCTGACAGATACATAGTGATATATTCTGCAGATTATTACACCACTGACCTCTCTACAGATCTGCAGAACATTGCTCCTCTACCTCCTGACAGGTACATAGTGATATATCCTGCAGATTATTACACCACTGACCCCTCTACAGATCTGCAGAACATTGCTCCTCTACCTCCTGACAGATACATACTGATATATCCTGCAGATTATTACACCACTGACCTCTCCACAGATCTGCAGAACATTGCTCCTCTACCTCCTGACAGATACATAGTGATATATCCTGCAGATTATTACACCACTGACCTCTCTACAGATCTGCAGAACATTGCTCCTCTACCTCCTGACAGATACATAGTGATATATCCTGCAGATTATTACACCACAGACCTCTCTACAGATCTGCAGAACATTGCTCCTCTACCCCGACAGATACATAGTGATATATCCTGCAGATTATTACACCACTGACCTCTCTACAGATCTGCAGAACATCGCTCCTCTACCTCCTGACAGATACATAGTGATATATCCTGCAGATTATTACACCCCTGACCTCTCTACAGATCTGCAGAACATTGCTCCTCTACCTCCTGACAGATACATAGTGATATATCCTGCAGATTATTACACCACTGACCTCTCTACAGATCTGCAGAACATTGCTCCTCTACCTCCTGACAGATACATAGTGATATATTCTGCAGATTATTACACCACTGACCTCTCTACAGATCTGCAGAACATTGCTCCTCTACCTCCTGACAGATACATAGTGATATATCCTGCAGATTATTACACCACTGACCTCTCTACAGATCTGCAGAACATTGCTCCTCTACCTCCTGACAGATACATAGTGATATACCCTGCAGATTATTACACCTCTGACCTCTCTACAGATCTGCAGAACATTGCTCCTCTACCTCCTGACAGATACATAGTGATATATCCTGCAGATTATTACACCACTGACCTCTCTACAGATCTGCAGAACATTGCACCTCTACCTCCGGACAGATACATAGTGATATATCCTGCAGATTATTACACCACTGACCTCTCTAGTGATCTGCAGAACATTGCTCCTCCACCTCCTGACAGATACATAGTGATATATCCTGCAGATTATTACACCACTGACCTCTCTACAGATCTGCAGAACATTGCTCCTCTACCTCCTGCTAGATACATTCTGCAGATTATTACACCACTGACCTCCCTACAGATCTGCAGAACATCGCTCCTCTACCACCTGACAGACACATAGTGATATATCCTGCAGATTATTACACCACTGACCTCTAGAGATCTGCAGAACATTGCTCCTCTACCTCCTGACAGATACATAGTTATATATCCTGCAGATTATTACACCACTGACCTCTCTACAGATCTGCAGAACATTGCTCCTCTACCTCCTGACAGATACATAGTGATATATCCTGCAGATTATTACACCACTGACCTCTCTACAGATCTGCAGAGCATTGCTCCTCTACCTCATGACAGATACATAGTGATATATCCTGCAGATTATTACACCACTGACCTCTCTACAGATCTGCAGAACATCGCTCCTCTACCTCCTGACATACATAGTGATATATCCTGCAGATTATTACACCTCTGACCTCTCTACAGATCTGCAGAACATTGCTCCTCTACCTCCTGACAGATACATAGTGATATATCCTGCAGATTATTACACCACTGAGCGCTCTACAGATCTGCAGAACATTGCTCCTCTACCTCCTGACAGATACATAGTGATATATCCTGCAGATTATTACACCACTGACCTCTCTACAGATCTGCAGAACATCGCTCCTCTACCTCCTGACGGATACATAGTGATATATCCTGCAGATTATTACACCACTGACCTCTCTACAGATCTGCAGAACATCGCTCCTCCACCTCCTGACAGATACATAGTGATATATCCTGCAGATTATTACACCACTGACCTCTCTACAGATCTGCAGAACATCGCTCCTCTACCTCCTGACAGATACATAGTGATATATCCTGCAGATTATTACACCACTGACCTCTCTACAGATCTGCAGAACATTGCTCCTCTACCTCCTGACATACATAGTGATATATCCTGCAGATTATTACACCACTGACCTCTCTACAGATCTGCAGAACATCGCTCCTCTACCTCCTGACAGATACATAAGTGATATATCCTGCAGATTATTACACCACTGACCCCTCTACAGATCATCGCTCCTCTACCTCCTGATACATAGTGATATATCCTGCAGATTATTACACCACTGACCTCTCTACAGATCTGCAGAACATTGCTCCTCCACCTCCTGACAGATACATAGTGATATATCCTGCAGATTATTACACCACTGACCTCTCTACAGATCTGCAGAACATTGCTCCTCTACCTCCTGACAGATACATAGTGATATATCCTGCAGATTATTACACCACTGACCTCTCTACAGTTCTGCAGAACATTGCTCCTCTACCTCCTGACAGATACATAGTGATATATCCTGCAGATTATTACACCACTGACCTCTCTACAGATCTGCAGAACATTGCTCCTCTACCTCCTGACAGATACATAGTGATATATCCTGCAAATTATTACACCACTGACCTCTCTACAGATCTGCAGAACATCGCTCCTCTACCTCCTGACAGATACATAGTGATATATCCTGCAGATTATTACACCACTGACCTCTCTACAGATCTGCAGAACATTGCTCCTCCTCCTGACAGATACATAGTGATATATCCTGCAGATTATTACACCACTGACCTCTCTACAGATCTGCAGAACATTGCACCTCCACCTCCTGACAGATACATAGTGATATATCCTGCAGATTATTACACCACTGACCTCTCTACAGATCTGCAGAACATTGCTCCTCTACCTCCTGACAGATACATAGTGATATATCCTGCAGATTATTACACCACTGACCTCTCTACAGATCTGCAGAACATTGCTCCTCTACCTCCTGACATACATAGTGATATATCCTGCAGATTATTACACCACTGACCTCTCTACAGATCTGCAGAACATTGCCCCTCTACCTCCTGACAGATACATAGTGATATATCCTGCAGATTATTACACCACTGACCTCTACAGATCTGCAGAACATTGCTCCTCTACCTCCTGACAGATACATAGTGATATATCCTGCAGATTATTACACCACTGTCCTCTCTACAGATCTGCAGAACATTGCTCCTCTACCTCCTGACAGATACATAGTGATATATCCTGCAGATTATTACACCACTGACCTCTCTACAGATCTGCAGAACATTGCTCCTCTACCTCCTGACAGATACATAGTGATATACCCTGCAGATTATTACACCACTGACCTCTCTACAGATCTGCAGAACATTGCTCCTCCACCTCCTGACAGATACATAGTGATATATCCTGCAGATTATTACACCACTGACCTCTCTACAGATCTGCAGAACATTGCTCCTCCTCCTGACAGATACATAGTGATATATCCTGCAGATTATTACACCACTGACCTCTCTACAGATCTGCAGAACATTGCTCCTCCTCCTGACAGATACATAGTGATATATCCTGCAGATTATTACACCACTGACCTCTCTACAGATCTGCATAACATTGCTCCTCCACCTCCTGACAGATACATAGTGATATATTCTGCAGATTATTACACCACTGACCTCTCTACAGATCTGCAGAACATTGCTCCTCTACCTCCTGACATACATAGTGATATATCCTGCAGATTATTACACCACTGACCTCTCTACAGATCTGCAGAACATTGCCCCTCTACCTCCTGACAGATACATAGTGATATATCCTGCAGATTATTACACCACTGACCTCTACAGATCTGCAGAACATTGCTCCTCTACCTCCTGACAGATACATAGTGATATATCCTGCAGATTATTACACCACTGACCTCTCTACAGATCTGCAGAACATTGCTCCTCCACCTCCTGACAGATACATAGTGATATATCCTGCAGATTATTACACCACTGACCTCTCTACAGATCTGCAGAACATTGCTCCTCCACCTCCTGACAGATACATAGTGATATATCCTGCAGATTATTACACCACTGACCTCTCTACAGATCTGCAGAACATTGCTCCTCCACCTCCTGACAGATACATAGTGATATATCCTGCAGATTATTACACCACTGACCTCTCTACAGATCTGCAGAACATTGCTCCTCCACCTCCTGACAGATACATAGTGATATATCCTGCAGATTATTACACCACTGTCCTCTCTACAGATCTGCAGAACATTGCTCCTCTACCTCCTGACAGATACATAGTGATATATCCTGCAGATTATTACACCACTGACCTCTCTACAGATCTGCAGAACATTGCTCCTCTACCTCCTGACAGATACATAGTGATATACCCTGCAGTTTATTACACCACTGACCTCTCTACAGATCTGCAGAACATTGCTCCTCCACCTCCTGACAGATACATAGTGATATATCCTGCAGATTATTACACCACTGACCTCTCTACAGATCTGCAGAACATTGCTCCTCCTCCTGACAGATACATAGTGATATATCCTGCAGATTATTACACCACTGACCTCTCTACAGATCTGCAGAACATTGCTCCTCCTCCTGACAGATACATAGTGATATATCCTGCAGATTATTACACCACTGACCTCTCTACAGATCTGCATAACATTGCTCCTCCACCTCCTGACAGATACATAGTGATATATTCTGCAGATTATTACACCACTGACCTCTCTACAGATCTGCAGAACATCGCTCCTCCACCTCCTGACAGATACATAGTGATATATCCTGCAGATTATTACACCACTGACCTCTCTACAGATCTGCAGAACATCGCTCCTCTACCTCCTGACAGATCCATAGTGATATATCCTGCAGATTATTACACCACTGACCTCTCTACAGATCTGCAGAACATCGCTCCTCTACCTCCTGACAGATACATAGTGATATATCCTGCAGATTATTACACCACTGACCTCTCTACAGATCTGCAGAACATTGCTCCTCTACCCCCTGACAGATACATAGTGATATATCCTGCAGATTATTACACCACTGACCTCTACAGATCTGCAGAACATTGCTCCTCTACCTCCTGACAGATACATAGTGATATATCCTGCAGATTATTACACCACTGTCCTCTCTACAGATCTGCAGAACATTGCTCCTCTACCTCCTGACAGATACATAGTGATATATCCTGCAGATTATTACACCACTGTCCTCTCTACAGATCTGCAGAACATTGCTCCTCTACCTCCTGACAGATACATAGTGATATATCCTGCAGATTATTACACCACTGACCTCTCTACAGATCTGCAGAACATCGCTCCTCTACCTCCTGACAGATACATAGTGATATATCCTGCAGATTATTACACCACTGACCTCTCTACAGATCTGCAGAACATTGCTCCTCTACCTCCTGACAGATACATAGTGATATATCCTGCAGATTATTACACCACTGACCTCTCTACAGATCTGCAGAGCATTGCTCCTCTACCTCATGACAGATACATAGTGATATATCCTGCAGATTATTACACCACTGTCCTCTCTACAGATCTGCAGAACATTGCTCCTCTACCTCCTGACAGATACATAGTGATATATCCTGCAGATTATTACACCACTGACCTCTCTACAGATCTGCAGAACATCGCTCCTCTACCTCCTGACAGATACATAGTGATATATCCTGCAGATTATTACACCACTGACCTCTCTACAGATCTGCAGAACATCGCTCCTCTACCTCCTGACAGATACATAGTGATATATCCTGCAGATTATTACACCACTGACCTCTCTACAGATCTGCAGAACATTGCTCCTCTACCTCCTGACAGATACATAGTGATATATCCTGCAGATTATTACACCACTGACCTCTCTACAGATCTGCAGAACATTGCTCCTCCACCTCCTGACAGATACATAGTGATATATCCTGCAGATTATTACACCACTGACCTCTCTACAGATCTGCAGAACATTGCTCCTCCACCTCCTGACAGATACATAGTGATATATCCTGCAGATTATTACACCACTGACCTCTACAGATCTGCAGAACATTGCTCCTCTACCTCCTGACAGATACATAGTGATATATTCTGCAGATTATTACACCACTGACCTCTCTACAGATCTGCAGAACATTGCTCCTCTACCTCCTGACAGGTACATAGTGATATATCCTGCAGATTATTACACCACTGACCTCTCTACAGATCTGCAGAACATTGCTCCTCTACCTCCTGACAGATACATACTGATATATCCTGCAGATTATTACACCACTGACCTCTCCACAGATCTGCAGAACATTGCTCCTCTACCTCCTGACAGATACATAGTGATATATCCTGCAGATTATTACACCACTGACCTCTCTACAGATCTGCAGAACATCGCTCCTCCACCTCCTGACAGATACATAGTGATATATCCTGCAGATTATTACACCACTGACCTCTCTACATATCTGCAGAACATCGCTCCTCTACCTCCTGACAGATACATAGTGATATATCCTGCAGATTATTACACCACTGACCTCTCTACAGATCTGCAGAACATTGCTCCTCCACCTCCTGACAGATACATAGTGATATATCCTGCAGATTATTACACCACTGACCTCTACAGATCTGCAGAACATTGCTCCTCCACCTCCTGACAGATACATAGTGATATATCCTGAGAACATCGCTCCTCTACCTCCTGACAGATACATAGTGATATATCCTGCAGATTATTACACCACTGACCTCTCTACAGATCTGCAGAACATTGCTCCTCCACCTCCTGACAGATACATAGTGATATATCCTGCAGATTATTACACCACTGACCTCTACAGATCTGCAGAACATTGCTCCTCCACCTCCTGACAGATACATAGTGATATATCCTGCAGATTATTACACCACTGACCTCTCTACAGATCTGCAGAACATTGCTCCTCTACCTCCTGACAGATACATAGTGATATATCCTGCAGATTATTACACCACTGACCTCTACAGATCTGCAGAACATTGCTCCTCTACCTCCTGACAGATACATAGTGATATATTCTGCAGATTATTACACCACTGACCTCTCTACAGATCTGCAGAACATTGCTCCTCTACCTCCTGACAGGTACATAGTGATATATCCTGCAGATTATTACACCACTGACCTCTCTACAGATCTGCAGAACATTGCTCCTCTACCTCCTGACAGATACATACTGATATATCCTGCAGATTATTACACCACTGACCTCTCCACAGATCTGCAGAACATTGCTCCTCTACCTCCTGACAGATACATAGTGATATATCCTGCAGATTATTACACCACTGACCTCTCTACAGATCTGCAGAACATCGCTCCTCCACCTCCTGACAGATACATAGTGATATATCCTGCAGATTATTACACCACTGACCTCTCTACATATCTGCAGAACATCGCTCCTCTACCTCCTGACAGATACATAGTGATATATCCTGCAGATTATTACACCACTGACCTCTCTACAGATCTGCAGAACATTGCTCCTCCACCTCCTGACAGATACATAGTGATATATCCTGCAGATTATTACACCACTGACCTCTACAGATCTGCAGAACATTGCTCCTCCACCTCCTGACAGATACATAGTGATATATCCTGAGAACATCGCTCCTCTACCTCCTGACAGATACATAGTGATATATCCTGCAGATTATTACACCACTGACCTCTCTACAGATCTGCAGAACATTGCTCCTCCACCTCCTGACAGATACATAGTGATATATCCTGCAGATTATTACACCACTGACCTCTACAGATCTGCAGAACATTGCTCCTCCACCTCCTGACAGATACATAGTGATATATCCTGCAGATTATTACACCACTGACCTCTCTACAGATCTGCAGAACATCGCTCCTCTACCTCCTGACAGATACATAGTGATATATCCTGCAGATTATTACACCACTGACCTCTCTACAGATCTGCAGAACATCGCTCCTCTACCTCCTGACAGACACATAGTGATATATCCTGCAGATTATGACACCACTGACCTCTACAGATCTGCAGAACATCGCTCCTCCACCTCCTGACAGATACATAGTGATATATCCTGCAGATTATTACACCACTGACCTCCCTACAGATCTGCAGAACATTGCTCCTCTACCTCCTGACAGATACATAGTGATATATCCTGCAGATTATTACACCACTGACCTCTCTACAGATCTGCAGAACATTGCTCCTCTACCTCCTGACAGATACATAGTGATATATACTACAGATTATTACACCACTGACCTCTCTACAGATCTGCAGAACATTGCTCCTCTACCTCCTGACAGATACATAGTGATATATCCTGCAGATTATTACACCACTGACCTCTCTACAGATCTGCAGAACATTGCTCCTCTACCTCCTGACAGATACATAGTGATATATCCTGCAGATTATTACACCACTGACCTCTCTACAGATCTGCAGAACATTGCTCCTCCACCTCCTGACAGATACATAGTGATATATCCTGCAGATTATTACACCCCTGACCTCTCTACAGATCTGCAGAACATCGCTCCTCCACCTCCTGACAGATACATAGTGATATATCCTGCAGATTATTACACCACTGACCTCTCTACAGATCTGCAGAACATTGCTCCTCCACCTCCTGACAGATACATAGTGATATATCCTGCAGATTATTACACCACTGACCTCTCTACAGATCTGCAGAACATCGCTCCTCTACCTCCTGACAGATACATAGTGATATATACTACAGATTATTACACCACTGACCTCTCTACAGATCTGCAGAACATTGCTCCTCTACCTCCTGACAGATACATAGTGATATATCCTGCAGATTATTACACCACAGACCTCTCTACAGATCTGCAGAACATTGCTCCTCTACCCCGACAGATACATAGTGATATATCCTGCAGATTATTACACCACTGACCTCTCTAGTGATCTGCAGAACATTGCTCCTCCACCTCCTGACAGATACATAGTGATATATCCTGCAGATTATTACACCACTGACCTCTACAGATCTGCAGAACATCGCTCCTCCACCTCCTGATACATAGTGATATATCCTGCAGATTATTACACCACTGACCCCTCTACAGATCTGCAGAACATCGCTCCTCTACCTCCTGACAGATACATAGTGATATATCCTGCAGATTATTACACCACTGACCTCTCTACAGATCTGCAGAACATCGCTCCTCCACCTCCTGACAGATACATAGTGATATATCCTGCAGATTATTACACCACTGACCTCTCTACAGATCTGCAGAACATCGCTCCTCCACCTCCTGACAGATACATAGGGATATACCCTGCAGATTATTTACACCACTGACCTCTCTACAGATCTGCAGAACATTGCTCCTCTACCTCCTGACAGATACATAGTGATATATCCTGCAGATTATTACACCACTGACCTCTCTACAGATCTGCAGAACATTGCTCCTCTACCTCCTGACATATACATAGTGATATATCCTGCAGATTATTACACCACTGTCCTCTCTAGAGATCTGCAGAACATTGCTCCTCCACCGCCTGACAGATACATAGTGATATATCCTGCAGATTATTACACCACTGACCTCTCTACAGATCTGCAGAACATTGCTCCTCTACCTCCTGACAGACACATAGTGATATATCCTGCAGATTATTACACCACTGACCTCTCTACAGATCTGCAGAACATTGCTCCTCTACCTCCTGACAGATACATAGTGATATACCCTGCAGATTATTACACCACTGACCTCTCTACAGATCTGCAGAACATTGCTCCTCTATCTCCTGACAGACACATAGCGAAATATCCTGCAGATTATTACACCACTGACCTCTCTACAGATCTGCAGAACATTGCTCCTCTACCTCCTGACAGATACATAGTGATATATACTACAGATTATTACACCACTGACCTCTCTACATCTGCAGAACATTGCACCTCTACCTCCTGACAGATACATAGTGATATATCCTGCAGATTATTACACCACTGACCTCTCTACAGATCTGCAGAACATTGCTCCTCTACCTCCTGACAGATACATAGTGATATATCCTGCAGATTATTACACCACTGACCTCTCTACAGAACATTGCTCCTCCACCTCCTGACAGATACATAGTGATATATCCTGCAGATTATTACACCACTGACCTCTCTACAGATCTGCAGAACATTGCTCCTCTACCTCCTGACAGATACATAGTGATATATCCTGCAGATTATTACACCACTGACCTCTCTACAGATCTGCAGAACATTGCTCCTCTACCTCCTGACAGATACATAGTGATATATCCTGCAGATTATTACACCACTAACCTCTCTACAGATCTGCAGAACATTGCTCCTCTACCTCCTGACAGATACATAGTGATATATCCTGCAGATTATTACACCACTGACCTCTCTACAGATCTGCAGAACATTGCTCCTCCACCTCCTGACAGATACATAGTGATATATCCTGCAGATTATTACACCACTGACCCCTCTACAGATCTGCAGAACATTGCTCCTCCACCTCCTGACAGATACATAGTGATATATCCTGCAGATTATTACACCACTGACCTCTCTAGAGATCTGCAGAACATCGCTCCTCCACCTCCTGACAGATACATAGTGATATATCCTGCAGATTATTACACCACTGACCTCTCCACAGATCTGCAGAACATTGCTCCTCCACCTCCCGACAGATACATAGTGATATATCCTGCAGATTATTACACCACTGACCTCTCTGCAGACTATTGCGCCTCCTTCATACTCACCCACATGACCAGGGAGGTGACGCTGCGTCCGGCCCAGTCAAACAGGTTGAAAAGCAGAAAACACGACACTGGGATGAAATACTTTGCTGTAGAGGAGAGAGGACGGCACACAGTGATGCGGAGGGCGGAGCGAGGGTCCCGGGGCAATGTCGGGGGTCGTCACTACCACAGACTGCGCTGGAGGTGATAACAGATTGCAGTAGCGCAGCCCGTCTGTTCTCCCGGGAGGTGGAGTTGTGGGGTAACTTTGTTACTTACCCCACTGGGAGTCGCCGGCCACGGTTGACTTGACATCGGCGGTGACAGACGGGAATATCCCAATGGTGACGGTGAAGACGAGGCAGACGGACAGCGCCAGCACCCAGATCTGGAGGCGACAATCACCGGAGGGTTTCACGTTTTTCGTATTTTGAGGCGTTTTTCAGTATTTTAGGCCGGATGTAGAATAGGCGGCCGCCGGGCGAGCAGTGGGGAGGGGCTTGCGGGAAGGGGCGTGGCCAGCAGCAATTACCTTCTTCAGGATGTGGATGATTGATGGTTTCTCGGTCGTCCGGACTCCGGACTCCTCAACGCGGTCACCTGGGGGGGGCAGGAATTATATACAGGCCGACCCCTCCCCTGTATGACGGCAGAACCTCCCCCGCCCCCGCTCACCCTTCTGCAGCAGGTCTTTCCGCAGCTCCACGTGGTCCGGGACGTTCTTCGCCGCTTCGTCTTTCAGATTCTCCACGGTGTAAAACTGGTAAAATTCCTGCAATGAACGCGACATGAATATCGGAGCGGGCGACCCCTCCCCCGCACCCGCTGCTGCAAATCAAACTGAAGAGATCGGCAGCTTTCTAACAGACTCCCTGATCTCTGCTTGCTGCCAGTGAATGGAAATATTCAGAGAAGCTGAGAACTGGTCCTGGCCTCGTTGGAGATAGTACAGGGGAGCAGCGGCAGTACGGGGGAGGGGGCTGCACGGACCACGTATTTATAACACGGAGCTGCTCATATTCTTGTTACACACTGAGGGAGAGATCCTGCAGTGTAAAGCATCATCACCCACAGAAGAGTTTACTGCACCCCACAGACTGATACATTGTAACGACAGGAGAGAGAAAATGAGGCCCAGACTCTGAACCAGCTGCAGCTCCTCCTTTTAACACCGGGACATTATAACGATCTCGCCTGATCCAGGATCGGCTCATCCTCCACCTCCAATTTCCAGACTCACCAGTTTATTAAGAGCCAAGTAAGAGATGAGGGCGAGGAGGACGACCGCACAGGCGGCGACGAAATAGCCAAACGCACTGTCCTCCAGCGCGGAGCCGCCTGCAAAACACGGAGACCGGCAGGTTATAATACAACACCCGCGGGAGGGGCATCCGGATCATCAACAACACCCGCGGGAGGGGGAGGGGCAGCCAGATCATCAATAACACCCGCGGGAGGGGGAGGGGCAGCCGGATCATCAATAACACCCGCGGGAGGGGGAGGGGCAGCCGGATTATATGGGGGAGGGGCAGCCGGATTATATGGGGGAGGGGCAGCCGGATTATATGGGGGAGGGGCAGCCGGATTATATGGGGGAGGGGCAGCCGGATTATATGGGGGAGGGGCTATCACAGTCTTTATGTTACTTACTGGCCAAAGCGCAAATCATAGCGAAAGCTGCAAATGTCCCGGCCAAACCCTGACCGCTCATTATCGGAGCCGTGTAACTTGCTGGGAAGAGCGCGGCCAATCCAAAGAGACTGCCCTGGAGGAGAGCGCCAAATGCTGAGGAGCAGAAAACACGAGAGCGACGTCAGAGAGAGAGAGAGAGAGAGAGACAGCGCGAGAGAGAGAGAGAGAGAGAGAGAGAGAGAGAGAGACAGTGCGAGAGAGAGAGAGAGAGAGACAGCACGAGTGGGAGAGAGAGACAGCGCGCGAGAGAGAGAGAGAGAGAGAGACAGCGCGAGAGAGAGAGAGAGAGAGAGAGAGAGAGAGAGACAGCGCGAGAGAGAGAGAGAGAGAGAGAGAGAGACAGCGCGAGAGAGAGAGAGAGAGAGAGAGAGAGACAGCGCGAGAGAGAGAGAGAGACAGCGCGAGAGAGAGAGAGACAGTGCGAGAGAGAGAGAGACAGTGCGAGAGAGAGACAGCACGAGTGGGAGAGAGAGACAGCGCGAGAGAGAGACAGCACGAGTGGGAGAGAGAGACAGCACGAGAGAGAGAGAGAGACAGCGCGAGAGGGAGAGAGAGAGAGACAGCGCGAGAGGGAGAGAGAGACAGCGCGAGAGGGGGAGAGAGACAGCGCGAGAGGGGGAGAGAGACAGCGCGAGAGGGAGAGAGAGAGAGAGAGAGAGAGAGAGAGACAGTGCGAGAGAGAGAGAGAGAGAGAGACAGCACGAGTGGGAGAGAGAGACAGCGCGAGAGAGAGAGAGAGAGAGAGACAGCACGAGTGGGAGAGAGAGACAGCGCGAGAGAGAGAGAGAGAGAGAGAGACAGCGCGAGAGAGAGAGAGAGAGAGAGACAGCGCGAGAGAGAGAGAGACAGTGCGAGAGAGAGAGAGACAGTGCGAGAGAGAGACAGCACGAGTGGGAGAGAGAGACAGCACGAGTGGGAGAGACAGCACGAGTGGGAGAGAGAGACAGCACGAGAGAGAGAGAGAGACAGCGCGAGAGGGGGAGAGAGACAGCGCGAGAGGGAGAGAGAGAGAGACAGCGCGAGAGGGAGAGAGAGACAGCGCGAGAGGGGGAGAGAGAGAGACAGCGCGAGAGAGAGAGAGAGAGAGAGACAGCACGAGTGGGAGAGAGAGACAGCGCGAGAGAGAGAGAGAGAGAGAGAGAGACAGCGCGAGAGAGAGAGAGAGAGAGACAGCGCGAGAGAGAGAGAGAGAGAGACAGCGCGAGAGAGAGAGAGAGACAGCGCGAGAGAGAGAGAGAGAGAGAGACAGCGCGAGAGAGAGAGAGAGACAGCGCGAGAGAGAGAGAGAGACAGCGCGAGAGAGAGAGAGACAGTGCGAGAGAGAGACAGCACGAGTGGGAGAGAGAGACAGCACGAGTGGGAGAGACAGCACGAGTGGGAGAGAGAGACAGCACGAGAGAGAGAGAGAGACAGCGCGAGAGGGGGAGAGAGACAGCGCGAGAGGGAGAGAGAGAGAGACAGCGCGAGAGGGAGAGAGAGACAGCGCGAGAGGGGGAGAGAGAGAGACAGCGCGAGAGAGAGAGAGAGAGAGAGACAGCACGAGTGGGAGAGAGAGACAGCGCGAGAGAGAGAGAGAGACAGCGCGAGAGAGAGAGAGAGAGACAGCGCGAGAGAGACAGCGCGAGAGAGAGAGAGAGACAGCGCGAGAGAGAGAGAGACAGTGCGAGAGAGAGAGAGACAGTGCGAGAGAGAGACAGCACGAGTGGGAGAGAGAGACAGCGCGAGAGAGAGACAGCACGAGTGGGAGAGAGAGACAGCACGAGAGAGAGAGAGAGACAGCGCGAGAGGGGGAGAGAGACAGCGCGAGAGGGAGAGAGAGAGAGAGACAGCGCGAGAGGGAGAGAGAGACAGCGCGAGAGGGGGAGAGAGACAGCGCGAGAGGGAGAGAGAGAGAGACAGCGGGAGAGGGAGAGAGAGAGAGAGACAGCGCGAGAGGGAGAGAGAGACAGCGCGAGAGAGAGAGAGACAGCGCGAGAGAGAGAGAGAGACAGCGCGAGAGAGAGAGAGAGACAGCGCGAGAGAGAGACAGCACGAGTGGGAGAGAGAGACAGCGCAGGGAGGGAGGGAGAGGGCAGCGCAGGGAGGGAGGGAGAGGCAGGGCAGGGAGGGAGGGAGAGGCAGCGCAGGGAGGGAGGGAGAGGCAGCGCAGGGAGGGTGGGAGAGGCAGCGCAGGGAGGGAGGGAGAGGCAGCGCAGGGAGGGAGGGAGAGGCAGCGCAGGGAGGGAGGGAGAGGCAGCGCAGGGAGGGAGGGAGAGGCAGCGCAGGGAGGGAGAGGCAGCGCAGGGAGGGAGGGGCGATTATTACTCACAGTTGATGAAAACGATTTTAATCATTGTTAAGGTGAAGAAAGTGATTGGGGAAAACTCGATCTTCACAAATATGGCGGTCAGCAGGAACACCAGGAAGATGGCGGCCAGGCTGCCGACAATGCGAATGTTTTGAGAGATTCTGGACAGAAAGAAAAAAAAAAAAAAAAAAGGAGAATCAGGAAGGAGACGTCGCAGACCCCACACGATATATCTATACGTAGCTCCATATAACCCCCCCCCCCCCCCCCCGGATCATTATATACGCCACCTGTATAATCTCACTCACCGACTGTGCAGGACGGAGTTCAGGCAGGTGAAGATGAGGAGGGGCAACATGGCGCAAAGTGTCATCACATTGTTAAACTTGCTCTGCAGCTGATTCCGCGCCGGCTCCAAAGATCTAAGTCCCGAGTCATGAACTTCTAACACAGACGAAACATTGAGGGGTGCGGAGTCATCGCCGTCACTGGGGGCCTGTCTGTCACTCGACGGCTCAGCCAGGCGGCTAGTGAAATACTGAGGAGAAGAAGAAGACAAACACTCGAGGAGACGGAGAGCGCTGCCATCAACCCACCCAACCCTTATGTATAACCCCCCAAGATCTCCATGTCATAGCGCTCCAGAGCTGCACTCACTATTCTGCTGGTGGAGTCACTGTGTACATACATTACATTACTTATCCTGTACTGATCCTGAGTTATATCCTGTATTATACTCCAGAGCTGTACTCACTATTCTGCTGGTGGAGTCACTGTGTACATACATTACATATCCTGTACGGATCCTGAGTTACATCCTGTATTATACTCCAGAGCTGCACTCGCTATTCTGCTGGTGGAGTCACTGTGTACATACATTACATATCCTGTACTGATCCTGAGTTACATCCTGTATTATACTCCAGAGCTGCACTCACTATTCTGCTGGTGGAGTCACTGTGTACATACATTACATTACTTATCCTGTACTGATCCTGAGTTACATCCTGTATTATACTCCAGAGCTGCACTCACTATTCTGCTGGTGAAGTCACTGTGTACATACATTACATTACTTATCCTGTACTGATCCTGAGTTATATCCTGTATTATACTCCAGAGCTGCACTCACTATTCTGCTGGTGGAGTCACTGTGTACATACATTACATTACTTATCCTGTACTGATCCTGAGTTACATCCTGTATTATACTCCAGAGCTGCACTCACTATTCTGCTGGTGGAGTCACTGTGTACATACATTACATTACTTATCCTGTACTGATCCTGAGTTATATCCTGTATTATACTCCAGAGCTGCACTCACTATTCTGCTGGTGGAGTCACTGTGTACATACATTATATTACTTATCCTGTACTGATCCTGAGTTACATCCTGTATTATACTCCAGAGCTGCACTCACTATTCTGCAGGTGGAGTCACTGTGTACATACATTACTTATCCTGTATTGATCCTGAGTTACATCCTGTATTATACTCCAGAGCTGCACTCACTATTCTGCTGGTGGAGTCACTGTGTACATACATTACATTACTTATCCTGTACTGATCCTGAGTTACATCCAGTATTATACTCCTGAGCTGCACTCACTATTCTGCTGGTGGAGTCACTGTGTACATACATTACATTACTTATCCTGTACTGATCCTGAGTTATATCCTGTATTATACTCCAGAGCTGTACTCACTATTCTGCTGGTGGAGTCACTGTGTACATACATTACATTACTTATCCTGTACTGATCCTGAGTTATATCCTGTATTATACTCCAGAGCTGCACTCACTATTCTGCTGGTGGAGTCACTGTGTACATACATTACTTATCCTGTACTGATCCTTAGTTACATCCTGTATTATACTCCAGAGCTGCCCTCACTATTCTGCTGGTGGGGTCACTGTGTACATATATTACATTACTTATCCTGTACTGATCCTGAGTTACATCCTGTATTATACTCCAGAGCTGCACTCACTATTCTGCTGGAGGAGTCACTGTGTACATACATTACTTATCCTGTACTGATCCTGAGTTACATCCTGTATTATACTCCAGAGCTGTACTCACTATTCTGCTGGTGGAGTCACTGTGTACATACATTACTTATCCTGTACTGATCCTGAGTTATATCCTGTATTATACTCCAGAGCTGCACTCACTATTCTGCTGGTGGAGTCACTGTGTACATACATTACATTACTTATCCTGTACTGATCCTGTCTGTAGGTGGAGATAACCTTTAAGCCCCGCCCTCTATATGATGATGTCACTGGCGCTCGGATGTGGTTATTAGGTGACAATGAGGTAAGAGACTGACCATAATTGGATTACGGGCTCAACAACAAACATTGTGGCCCTAAAGCTGTCTGGGGCCCCAATCAATGATCCTCCAGCTTCTCACTCACCATAGTCGCAGTCATGAAGAAATTCCACGGTAACAAAGTGCCGAGTCCAAGCATGAAGAATATCCACCAGACGCCATTGTACCTGCGGGGGAGGGGAGAGGGGTTAACAACGCCACCTCAAGACACAGGAAGACCCCTCTCCCTCCACCAAAAGGACCCATAGAAGAGATCTTGAGTCTATACAATGGGAATCCCGAATGTGGTGCGACTGCCCACCAGTCCTCACGTGTCCGCAACCAACATGAGAATACTCACCGGTCCCTAGGGGGCGCACTCATAGTCAGTCAGGATGTTGTTCTCTGAAAACTGAAAGCCTGCAAAGAAAAAAAAAAAAGTAAATATGAGGACTGGAGGTAGTCACAGCCCCGCCCCTAACCAGGGCTTACAAGTATTTAAAGGGGAATTCCACCAATCACATATCCCTAAGATTAGAATTATTTGCCCAATTTAACTTGAAAGGCTGGAGGCCTCCTCAGCGCCCCGGGTCAACCCCAGACATCGGCTTGGTCTTTGTGTTGATCGCTCAGTGTTAGTCAGTGACTACGAGTGACGTCTCCTGCACATTTATACTTAACAAACCTCCAGCAAAAAAACAGCCATTGAGCGTTGTCGAGGGATCGTTGTCGAGGGATGAGGGATCGTTGTCGAGGGATGAGGGATCGTTGTCGAGGGATGAGGGATCGTTGTCGAGGGATGAGGGATAGTTGTCGAGGGATGAGGGATCGTTGTCGAGGGATGAGGGATCGTTGTCGAGGGATCAGGGATCGTTGTCGAGGGATCAGGGATCGTTGTCGAGGGATCAGGGATCGTTGTCGAGGGATCAGGGATCGTTGTCGAGGGATCAGGGATCGTTGTCGAGGGATGAGGGATCGTTGTCGAGGGATCAGGGATCGTTGTCGAGGGATGAGGGATCGTTGTCGAGGGATGAGGGATCGTTGTCGAGGGATGAGGGATCGTTGTCGAGGGATGAGGGATCGTTGTCGAGGGATGAGGGATCGTTGTCGAGGGATCAGGGATCGTTGTCGAGGGATCAGGATCGTTGTCGAGGGATGAGGGATCGTTGTCGAGGGATGAGGGATCGTTGTCGAGGGATGAGGGATCGTTGTCGAGGGATCGTTGTCGAGGGATCGTTGTCGAGGGATCGTTGTCGAGGGATCGTTGTCGAGGGATCGTTGTCGAGGGATCGTTGTCGAGGGATGAGGGATCGTTGTCGAGGGATGAGGGATCGTTGTCGAGGGATGAGGGATCGTTGTCGAGGGATGAGGGATCGTTGTCGAGGGATCAGGGATCGTTGTCGAGGGATCAGGGATCGTTGTCGAGGGATCAGGGATCGTTGCCGAGGGATCAGGGATCGTTGCCGAGGGATCAGGGATCGTTGTCGAGGGATCAGGGATCGTTGTCGAGGGATCAGGGATCGTTGCCGAGGGATCAGGGATCGTTGCCGAGGGATCAGGGATCGTTGTCGAGGGATCAGGGATCGTTGTCGAGGGATCGTTGTCGAGGGATCAGGGATCGTTGTCGAGGGATGAGGGATCGTTGTCCAGGGATCAAGGATCATTGTCGAGGGATCGTGTCGGGGGTTCGGCGGAATGTTTTAGAATTTGCCAGTAAAATGAGAAAATATCGTCAACGAAGGGTTAAAGTTCCACAGACCCAAATATAATAATGAATATAATGTAATAAAGAGGAAAACATTATAACAGTCACCAGATTACAGTGTAACCCCCCACCATCAAATCATCACCCCAATCCCCCCACCATCAAATCATCACCCCAATCCCCCCCACCATCAAATCATCACCCCAATCCCCCCACCATCAAATTATCGCCCCAATCCCCCCACCATCAAATTATCGCCCCAATCCCCCCACCATCAAATCATCGCCCCAATCCCCCCACCATCAAATCATCGCCCCAATCCCCCCACCATCAAATTATCGCCCCAATCCCCCCACCATCAAATCATCGCCCCAATCCCCCCACCATCAAATTATCGCCCCAATCCCCCCACCATCAAATCATCACCCCAATCCCCCCACCCCCCACCATCAAATTATCGCCCCAATCCCCCCACCATCAAATTATCGCCCCAATCCCCCCACCATCAAATCATCGCCCCAATCCCCCCACCATCAAATCATCGCCCCAATCCCCCCACCATCAAATTATCGCCCCAATCCCCCCACCATCAAATCATCGCCCCAATCCCCCCACCATCAAATTATCGCCCCAATCCCCCCACCATCAAATCATCGCCCCAATCCCCCCACCATCAAATCATCGCCCCAATCCCCCCACCATCAAATCATCGCCCCAATCCCCCCACCATCAAATCATCGCCCCAATCCCCCCACCATCAAATCATCGCCCCAATCCCCCCACCATCTCACCTATACATCACCCCAACTCCCGTCATCTATACATCACCCCATCTCATCTATACATCACCCCATCTCCCCCATCTCATCTATACATCACCCCCAGCTCCCCCTCCCCTTCTCCATGGGGTGATGGTCTCATTTGTCAGCTGTACAAAGCCAATAAGGTGAGAACCGCTGCTCCGGAGGAACCTGAAAGTGGAAACAGTTCTATATTAAAGGAGCCCCGGCACGCATCGGGTTGTGGGGCCCCGGCTCGCATCGGGTTGTGGGGCGCCGGCACGCATCGGGTTGTGGGGCGCCGGCACGCATCGGGTTGTGGGGCGCCGGCACGCATCGGGTTGTGGGGCGAGGGCACGCATCGGGTTGTGGGGCGAGGGCACGCATCGGGTTGTGGGGCCCCAGCTCGCATCGGGTTGTGGGGCCCCGGCTCGCATCGGGTTGTGGGGCCCCGGCTCGCATCGGGTTGTGGGGCCCCGGCTCGCATCGGGTTGTGGGGCGCAGGCACGCATCGGGTTGTGGCCCCCGATTTCCCGTAGTGCTGGTTGTAGGACAAGATCTTCTGGTTTCCGTGTCGCACGCCATTGAGCCGACACTAGGAGAAGGGAAGGCCGCACAATCTCGTCTCCGCCATATTTGTTTCGCCGTGGGGTAAATTGTCACCAGAAGATTCCTCTCTGCAGCGGAGAACATCTCAACCCGATCAACTAGAGCAGCCAATCACAGAGCAGATTTTATGGTCCCCGAGATGTTGTAGAGATGAAAGCTGCGCTGTGATTGGTTGTTCATCTGTAGCGGATTACATAGGCCACGTGACTAGGCTGACATGAGGGGGGGGGGGGGTGTATGAAGGATGATGGGAGTCATTACCCAGGACCGGGGGGGGGGGGTCACTACTATAGAAGCAGCGAGACGTCCCCTGTGGGAGGCCCCGACACCAGAGGTCTCAGAGATCGAGTCCTGATCCTCCCAGAATACCCGCACGTCCCCGGGGGCCACAGTAACTTTCCACTCTCTGCCGCCCAGTAGTGAGAGCCGGGGCCCCGCAACCACAGCACAGGGGCCCTTCTTATGGGTGTGTGGAGATAGATGAGGGGCCCCACACCGGCAGCTGCGCCCTCCTGGAGTCCATCCATTCACTGAATAGTAAGGACTTGCGAGTCCCGGTCACCGCTGCACGTGTAATAGGGGGGACTGGTCTGCGCGCGGTCGGCTGACAGGGGAGAGGGACCGGATTTTTCGGTTCAGTGTCTGGGAGATCGCTAGGGGCGCGGTTACTACCAGAGGGAGCGCAGATATCGGCAGACAAGGGGTTAACCCCGCTGCGTCATAGAACTGATGTATAAATAGGGAAGACCGCGGCCAAAAACCGCTGCCGAGACCATGTGACCCGCGCCGTACAGGGAGCGCTAATACAACACGAGAGGGGTCCGATACAGGGGACTCCACCCAGAACGGGAGAAGTGGTACTGTGCAACATCAAGGTCCGAGACAGAGGACTCCACCCAGAACAGGAGAAGTGGTACTGTGCAACATCAAGGTCCGAGACAGAGGACTCCACCCAGAACAGGAGAAGTGGTACTGTGCAACATCAAGGTCCGACACAGAGGACTCCACCCAGAACAGGAGAAGTGGTACTGTGCAACATCAAGGTCCGAGACAGAGGACTCCACCCAGAACAGGAGAAGTGGTACTGTGCAACATCAAGGTCCGACACAGAGGACTCCACCCAGAACAGGAGAAGTGGTACTGTGCAACATCAAGGTCCGAGACAGAGGACTCCACCCAGAACGGGAGAAGTGGTACTGTGCAACATCAAGGTCCGACACAGGGGACTCCACCCAGAACGGGAGAAGTGGTACTGTGCAACATCAAGGTCCGAGACAGAGGACTCCACCCAGAACGGGAGAAGTGGTACTGTGCAACATCAAGGTCCGATACAGAGGACTCTACCCAGAACGGGAGAAGTGGTACTGTGCAACATCAAGGTCCGAGACAGAGGACTCCACCCAGAACGGGAGAAGTGGTACTGTGCGACATCAAGGTCCGAGACAGAGGACTCTACCCAGAACGGGAGAAGTGGTACTGTGCAACATCAAGGTCCGAGACAGAGGACTCCACCCAGAACGGGAGAAGTGGTACTGTGCAACATCAAGGTCCGAGACAGAGGACTCCACCCAGAACGGGAGAAGTGGTACTGTGCAACATCAAGGTCCGAGACAGAGGACTCCACCCAGAACGGGAGAAGTGGTACTGTGCGACATCAAGGTCCGAGACAGAGGACTCTACCCAGAACGGGAGAAGTGGTACTGTGCAACATCAAGGTCCGAGACAGAGGACTCCACCCAGAACGGGAGAAGTGGTACTGTGCAACATCAAGGTCCGAGACAGAGGACTCCACCCAGAACAGGAGAAGTGGTACTGTGCAACATCAAGGTCCGATACAGAGGACTCCACCCAGAACAGGAGAAGGTCCGACACAGAGGACTCCACCCAGAACGGGAGAAGTGGTACTGTGCAACATCAAGATCTGACACAGGGGACACCACCAAGAACAGGAGAAGTGGTACTGTGCAACATCAAGGTCCGATACAGAGGACTCCACCCAGAACAGGAGAAGTGGTACTGTGCGACATCAAGGTCCGAGACAGAGGACTCCACCCAGAACAGGAGAAGTGGTACTGTGCAACATCAAGGTCCGAGACAGGGGACTCCACCCAGAATGGGAGAAGTGGTACTGTGCAACATCAAGGTCCGAGACAGAGGACTCCACCAAGAACGGGAGAAGTGGTACTGTGCAACATCAAGGTCCGAGACAGAGGACTCCACCCAGAACAGGAGAAGTGGTACTGTGCAACATCAAGGTCCGACACAGGGGACTCCACCCAGAACGGGAGAAGTGGTACTGTGCAATATATATACAGAATAATACAGATACTGAGAATTACACCCAGTATACAGGACAGGAGAAGTGGTACTGTGCAGTGTATATATATATACAGAATAATACAGATACTGAGAATTACACCCAGTATACATGACAGGAGAAGTGGTACTGTGCAGTGTATATATATACAGAATAATACAGATACTGAGAATTACACCCAGTATACAGGACAGGAGAAGTGGTACTGTGCAGTGTATATATATACAGAATATTACAGATACTGAGAATTACACCCAGTATACAGGACAGGAGAAGTGGTACTGTGCAGTGTATATATATACAGAATAATACAGATACTGAGAATTACACCCAGTATACAGGACAGGAGAAGTGGTACTGTGCAGTGTCCATATATACAGAATAATACAGATACTGAGAATTACACCCAGTATACAGGACAGGAGAAGTGGTACTGTGCAGTGTATATATATATATATACAGAATAATACAGATACTGAGAATTACACCCAGTATACAGGACAGGAGAAGTGGTACTGTGCAGTGTCTATATATACAGAATAATACAGATACTGAGAATTACACCCAGTATACAGGACAGGAGAAGTGGTACTGTGCAGTGTATATATATACAGAATAATACAGATACTGAGAATTACACCCAGTATACAGGACAGGAGAAGTGGTGCTGTGCAGTGTTCATATATACAGAATAATACAGATACTGAGAATTACACCCAGTATACAGGACAGGAGAAGTGGTGCTGTGCAGTGTTCATATATACAGAATAATACAGATACTGAGAATTACACCCAGTATACAGGACAGGAGAAGTGGTACTGTGCAGTGTCCATATATACAGAATAATACAGATACTGAGAATTACACCCAGTATACAGGACAGGAGAAGTTGTGCTGTGCAGTGTATATATATATACAGAATAATACAGATACAGAGAATTACACCCAGTATACAGGACAGGAGAAGTGGTACTGTGCAGTGTATATATATACAGAATAATACAGATACTGAGAATTACACCCAGTATACAGGACAGGAGAAGTGGTACTGTGCAGTGTATATATACAGAATAATACAGATACTGAGAATTACACCCAGTATACAGGACAGGAGAAGTGGTACTGTGCAGTGTCCATATATACAGAATAATACAGATACTGAGAATTACACCCAGTATACAGGACAGGAGAAGTGGTACTGTGCAGTGTCCATATATATACAGAATAATACAGATACTGAGAATTACACCCAGTATACAGGACAGGAGGAGTGGTACTGTGCAGTGTCCATATATACAGAATAATACAGATACTGAGAATTACACCCAGTATACAGGACAGGAGAAGTTGTGCTGTGCAGTGTCCATATTTTGACCTGAGACGTCGCCACTTTCCCACATGAGAACCCGGATAGTATTTAGCGACCGCTGCTTTGTGAACGGCCCCCACGCACTGCGCTGATATCCAGGTTTTTACAGTTTATAAGGAAATCAAATTTCCAGTTTGACATATTTTGAGCCCTTCATGATAGAAAGTTGAGAAACGCAGAAGAGAAGCGTGCGCCGGTGGAATGTGCCTTGTGAACCGCTGCTCTTTAGTCCTTAGAATTCCGCAGCTTTTCAGAAATTCCAGAAGTCAAATATACAGAGTGTGTGATTCAGGGGTCCCGGTAATGTATAGATCATTGTGCGGTGTGATTCAGGGGTCCCGGTAATGTATAGATCATTGTGCGGTGTGATTCAGGGGTCCCGGTAATGTATAGATCATTGTGCGGTGTGATTCAGGGGTCCAGGTAATGTATAGACCAGTGTGCGGTGTGATTCAGGGGTCCCGGTAATGTATAGATCATTGTGCGGTGTGATTCAGGGGTCCAGGTAATGTATAGACCAGTGTGCGGTGTGATTCAGGGGTCCCGGTAATGTATAGATCAGTGTGCGGTGTGATTCAGGGGTCCCGGTAATGTATAGATCAGTGTGCGGTGTGATTCAGGGGTCCCGGTAATGTATAGATCATTGTGCGGTGTGATTCAGGGGTCCCGGTAATGTATAGATCAGTGTGCGGTGTGATTCAGGGGTCCTGGTAATGTCTAGATGAGGGTGCGGTGTGATTCAGGGGTCCCGGTAATGTATAGATCATTGTGCGGTGTGATTCAGGGGTCCCGGTAATGTATAGATCATTGTGCGGTGTGATTCAGGGGTCCTGGTAATGTATAGATCAGTGTGCGGTGTGATTCAGGGGTCCAGGTAATGTATAGATGAGTGTGCGGTGTGATTCAGGGGTCCCGGTAATGTATAGACCAGTGTGCGGTGTGATTCAGGGGTCCCGGTAATGTATAGATCATTGTGCGGTGTGATTCAGGGGTCCAGGTAATGTATAGATCAGTGTGCGGTGTGATTCAGGGGTCCCGGTAATGTCTAGATCATTGTGCGGTGTGATTCAGGGGTCCAGGTAATGTATAGATCAGTGTGCGGTGTGATTCAGGGGTCCTGGTAATGTATAGATGAGTGTGCGGTGTGATTCAGGGGTCCCGGTAATGTATAGATCATTGTGCGGTGTGATTCAGGGGTCCCGGTAATGTATAGATCAGTGTGCGGTGTGATTCAGGGGTCCCGGTAATGTCTAGATCATTGTGCGGTGTGATTCAGGGGTCCCGGTAATGTATAGATCAGTGTGCGGTGTGATTCAGGGGTCCCGGGTAATGTATAGATCATTGTGCGGTGTGATTCAGGGGTCCCGGTAATGTATAGATCATTGTGCGGTGTGATTCAGGGGTCCCGGTAATGTCTAGATGAGGGTGCGGTGTGATTCAGGGGTCCCGGTAATGTATATATGGGGTATGTATATGGCTCAGTGCCCCCTCTTTACTAATAATGTCCCCGACTGCTCCCCATTTGCTTCAAAGGCCCCAGGAAAGGGTTAACGTGACATGCCTGCGGGGGTTAATATTGGATGTTATAGCGGAGAAATGACCCAGGAAGGAGTTAATAACCAACTAATAACTAGAGCGGAGCCCCCCCCCCCCCCCGAAGAGGTGGACAGGGATGGGGGGGGGGGCAAGGACGGACATGAACGGGTTAACATAGGGAAGAGAGGGTGAGAAGGATTGAGGGCTGCAATGGTTCAGGCAGAGACGTGAGGGGTACAGGTGGTATGAGATGTGGGGGTGCAGGTGGTACCAGACGTGAGGGGGTGCAGGTGGCACCAGACGTGGGGGGGGGTGCAGGTGGTACCAGACGTGAGGGGGTGCAGGTGGCATAAGACGTGGGGGGTGCAGGTGGCACCAGACATGAGGGGTGCAGGTGGCATCAGAAGTGGGGCGTGCAGGTGGCATCAGAAGTGGGGGGTGCAGGTGGCATCAGAAGTGGGGCGTGCAGGTGGCATCAGAAGTGGGGGGTGCAGGTGGCACCAGACGTGAGGGGGTGCAGGTGGCATCAGACGTGAGGGGGTGCAGGTGGCATCAGACGTGAGGGGGTGCAGATGGGCATCAGACGTGGGGGGTGCAGGTGGCATCAGAAGTGGGGGGTGCAGATGGCATCAGACGTGGGGGGTGCAGGTGGCATCAGAAGTGGGGGTGCAGGTGGCATCAGACGTGAGGGGGTGCAGGTGGCATCAGAAGTGGGGGGTGCAGGTGGCATCAGACGTGGGGGGTGCAGGTGGCATCAGACGTGGGGGGTGCAGGTGGCATCAGACATGGGGGGGTGCAGGTGGCATCGGGGCGCTGTGAGGAGAGATCTGTGAGGGCGTCTTGGAGGAGGAGCCTCATGTTCTGCCGCACGTGCCCGAATGTCTGGACCTCAGAGATTGCACTCATCAGCCCCGCCCCAACCACACCCGGGGCCCACAATCCCCTGCAAGCTGCTGCTCACTGTTATCAGCCAACGCAGCTGCACTAAATTATTATACATGTGAGCCCGTCCTCGCCCTACACTAGATCCAGCATCACCCGATATAAGACCAGGGGCAGCCGGTATGCCTGCGATCCGAGACGCGCTGAATCCTCCGTAGATCGCCGCTCGCCCGGCTCCCGTATACGAGGTTTACACCGGTCGGCCGTCGCAGCGCAGGATTTACAATAAGCCGCTCAGCAGTGACTAACGACGGACTAATGACCAATTAACTGACTACAATCCCGGCTGATCACACGTACGCCTAACGATCGCCAGCGCCTTAAAGGGCCAGTCATCCCCAAACAATCAACAGTGGGGGCAACTAGTGTCCTCTGTTATCAGCCGGTTCAGGCTGTGGTGACTACAATGTCTTTCAATAGAAGTGACGGTAATTCTGCTGGACATTATATCACTCGTCCTGCTGTATGAATCTAATGAGTGGAATGTCCCTTTAAGTGAAGGGGGGTGACAGCGGCGGGGGGCAGAGTGACACGACCCAGGGCACACGTGGAGATCGATGCGGGCGGACGTGCTGAACGCGCAGGACTCTCCAATCACAACTGGTTTATGAACCAGTCGTGGAGCAAAGTCCCAACTCTACAGGCTGTAAACCTCGGCTAATCTCCCGTCCCTGAACCGACCTGCCGCGTCCCGGGAAGGGGGCTCTGCAGAAGGCCCAAGAGCTAGCACTTATATCAGGCCATAGAACCAACTAAACACTGAAGAAGATCGGAGCAACTGACAACCCAGAGGCATGATGGGAGGTTGGAGGACCGAGCTTCAGGAAGACCCCCTCACCAGCACGAGCTTCAGGAAGACCCCCTCACCAGCGCCGAGCTTCAGGAAGACCCCCTCACCAGCGCCGAGCTTCAGGAAGACCCCCTCACCAGCGCCGAGCTTCAGGAAGCCCACCTCACCAGCGCCGAGCTTCAGGAAGACCCCCTCACCAGCGCCGAGCTTCAGGAAGACCCCCTCACCAGCGCCGAGCTTCAGGAAGACCAACTTCAGAATAGATTATGTTCAAAAGGTTCATAACACGAGGGGTTCTCTCCTGGAGGTCACCACACGAGGGGTTCTCTCCTGGAGGTCACCACACGAGGGGGTTCTCTCCTGGAGGTCACCACACGAGGGGGTTCTCTCCTGGAGGTCACCACACGAGGGGGTTCTCTCCTGGAGGTCACCACACGAGGGGGCTCTCTCCTGGAGGTCACCACACGAGGGGGTTCTCTACTGGAGGTCACCACACGAGGGGTTCTCTCCTGGAGGTCACCACACGAGGGAGTTCTCTCCTGGAGGTCACCACACGAGGGGGTTCTCTCCTGGAGGTCACCACACGAGGGGTTCTCTCCTGGAGGTCACCACACGAGGGGGTTCTCTCCTGGAGGTCACCACACGAGGGGTTCTCTCCTGGAGGTCACCACACGAGGGGTTCTCTACTGGAGGTCACCACACGAGGGGTTCTCTCCTGGAGGTCACCACACGAGGGGTTCTCTCCTGGAGGTCACCACACGAGGGGTTCTCTCCTGGAGGTCACCACACGAGGGGTTCTCTCCTGGAGGTCACCACACGAGGGAGTTCTCTCCTGGAGGTCACCACACGAGGGGTTCTCTACTGGAGGTCACCACACGAGGGGTTCTCTACTGGAGGTCACCACACGAGGGGTTCTCTCCTGGAGGTCACCACACGAGGGGTTCTCTCCTGGAGGTCACCACACGAGGGGTTCTCTCCTGGAGGTCACCACACGAGGGGTTCTCTCCTGGAGGTCACCACACGAGGGGGTTCTCTCCTGGAGGTCACCACACGAGGGGTTCTCTCCTGGAGGTCACCACACGAGGGGTTCTCTCCTGGAGGTCACCACACGAGGGGGTTCTCTCCTGGAGGTCACCACACGAGGGGGTTTTCTCCTGGAGGTCACCACACGAGGGGTTTTCTCCTGGAGGTCACCACACGAGGGGTTCTCTCCTGGAGGTCACCACACGAGGGGTTCTCTCCTGGAGGTCACCACACGAGGGGTTCTCTCCTGGAGGTCACCACACGAGGGGGTTCTCTCCTGGAGGTCACCACACGAGGGGGTTCTCTCCTGGAGGTCACCACACGAGGGGTTCTCTCCTGGAGGTCACCACACGAGGGGTTCTCTCCTGGAGGTCACCACACGAGGGGTTCTCTCCTGGAGGTCACCACACGAGGGGTTCTCTCCTGGAGGTCACCACACGAGGGGTTCTCTCCTGGAGGTCACCACACGAGGGGTTCTCTCCTGGAGGTCACCACACGAGGGGTTCTCTCCTGGAGGTCACCACACGAGGGGTTCTCTCCTGGAGGTCACCACACGAGGGGTTCTCTCCTGGAGGTCACCACACGAGGGGTCTGCAGACACCACATATTACGTCATCACTAGTCTGCTGGGTTTTGGAGGAAGTCTAAAGAGGACATCGTCCGCCGCAGAGAGACCCATCAGTCGAACGTAAACAGGATAAAGAACCTCATCCTCCAAAGACTAAAGAACCACCACCCCCAACATCCTGAACC
>NW_027462158.1:0-46571 GCF_050947455.1 Rhinoderma darwinii
GAGAATATAATACTACAGAGGAGGAGGAGAATATAATACTACAGAGGAGGAGAATATAATACAACAGAGAGGAGGAGAATAATATAATACTACAGAGGAGGAGAATATAATACTACAGAGGAGGAGAATATAATACTACAGAGGAGGAGGAGAATATAATACTACAGAGGAGGAGAATATAATACTACAGAGGAGGAGGAGAATATAATACTACAGAGGAGGAGAATATAATACTACAGAGAAGGAGGAGAATATAATACTACAGAGGAGGTGAATATAATACTACAGAGGAGGAGAATATAATACTACAGAGGAGGAGGAGAATATAATACTACAGAGGAGGAGGAGAATATAATACTACAGAGGAGGGGAGGGAATATAATACTACAGAGGAGGAGGAGAATATAATACTACAGAGGAGGAGAAATATAATACTACAAAGGAGGAGGACAATATAATTCTACAGAGGAGGAGAATATAATACTACAGAGGAGGAGGAGAATATAATACTACAGAGGAGGTGAATATAATACTACAGAGGAGGTGAATATAATACTACAGAGGAGGAGAATATAATACTACAGAGGAGAAGAATATAATACTACAGAGGAGGAGGAGAATATAATACTACAGAGGAGGAGAATATAATACTACAGAGGAGGAGGAGAATGTAATACTATAGAGGAGGAGGAGAATATAATACTACAGAGGAGGAGAATATAATACTACAGAGGAGGATAATATAATACTACAGAGGAGGAGAATATAATACTACAGAGGAGGAGAATATAATACTACAGAGGAGGAGAATATAATACTACAGAGGAGTTGAATATCATACTACAGAGGAGGAGAATATAATACTACAGAGGAGGAGGAGAATATAATACTACAGAGGAGGAGAATATAATAGTACAGAGGAGGAGAATATAATACTACAGAGGAGGAGGAGAATATAATACTACGGAGGAGGAGAATATAATACTACAGAGGAGGAGGAGAATATAATACTACAGAGGAGGTGAATATAATACTACAGAGGAGGAGAATATAATACTACAGAGGAGGAGGAGAATATAATACTACAGAGGAGGAGAATATAATACTACAGAGGAGGAGGAGAATATAATACTACAGAGGAGGAGAATATAATACTACAGAGGAGGATAATATAATACTATCAGAGGAGGAGGAGAATATATTACTACAGAGGAGGAGGAGAATATAATACTACAGAGGAGGAGGAATATAATACTACAGAGGAGGATAATATAATACTACAGAGGAGAGAATATAATACTACAGAGGAGGAGAATATAATACTACAGAGGAGGAGAATATAATACTACAGAGGAGGAGGAGAATATAATACTACAGAGGAGGAGAATATAATACTACAGAGGAGGAGGAGAATATAATACTACAGAGGAGGTGAATATAATACTACAGAGGAGGATAATGTAATACTACAGAGGAGGAGAATGTAATACTACAGAGGGGGAGAATATAATACTACAGAGGAGGAGGAGAATATAAGACTACAGAGAAGGAGAATATAATACTACACAGGAGGAGGAGAATATAATACTACATGAGGAGGAGAATATAATACTACAGAGGAGGATAATATAATACTACAGAGGAGGAGAATATAATACTACAGAGGAGGAGGAGAATGTAATACTACAGAGGAGGAGGAGAATATAACACTACAGAGGAGGAGAATATAATACTACAGAGGAGGATAATATAAAACTACAGAGGAGGAGGAGAATATAATACTACAGAGGAGGAGAATATAATACTACAGAGGAGGAGAATATAATACTACAGAGGAGGTGAATATCATACTACAGAGGAGGAGGAGAATACAATACTACAGAGGAGGAGAATATAATACTACAGAGGAGGATAATATAATACTACAGAGGAGGAGGAGAATATAATACTACAGAGGAGGAGAATATAATACTACAGAGGAGGAGAATATAATACTACAGAGGAGGAGAATATAATACTACAGAGGAGGAGGAGAATATAATACTACAGAGGAGGAGAATATAATACTACAGAGGAGGAGGAGAATAATATAATACTACAGAGGGGAGAATATAATACTACAGAGGAGGAGAATATAATACTACAGAGGAGGATTAGAATATAATACTACAGAGGAGGTGAATGTAATACTACAGAGGGGGAGAATATAATACTACAGAGGAGGAGGAGAATATAATACTACAGAGGAGGAGGAGAATATAATACTACAGAGGAGGAGGAGAATATAATACTACAGAGGAGGAGGAGAATATAATACTACAGAAGAGGAGGAGGATATAATACTACAGAGGAGGAGGAGAATATAATACTACAGAGGAGGAGGAGAATATAATACTACAGAGGAGGATAATATAATACTACAGAGGAGGAGGAGAATAATATACTACAGAGGAGGATAATATAATACTACAGAGGAGGAGGAGAATATAATACTACAGAGGAGGAGAATATAATACTACAGAGGAGGAGAATATAATACTACAGAGGAGGAGGAGAATATAATACTACAGAGGAGGAGGAGAATATAATACTACAGAGGAGGAGGAGGATATAATACTACAGAGGAGGAGGAGTATATAATACTACAGAGGAGGAGGAGAATATAATACTACAGAGGAGGATAATATAATACTACAGAGGAGGAGGAGAATATAATACTACAGAGGAGGAGAATATAATACTACAGAAGGAGGAGGAGAATATAATACTACAGAGGAGGAGGAGAATATAATACTACAGAGGAGGAGGAGAATATAATACTACAGAGGAGGAGAATATAATACAACAGAGGAGGAGGAGAATAATATAATACTACAGAGAGGAGAATATAATACTACAGAGGAGGAGAATATAATACTACAGAGGAGGATTAGAATATAATACTACAGAGGAGGTGAATGTAATACTACAGAGGGGAGAATATAATACTACAGAGGAGGAGGAGAATATAATACTACAGAGGAGGAGGAGAATATAATACTACAGAGGAGGAGGAGAATATAATACTACAGAGGAGGAGGAGAATATAATACTACAGAGGAGGAGAATATAATACAACAGAGGAGGAGGAGAATAATATAATACTACAGAGGAGGAGAATATAATACTACAGAGGAGGAGATATAATACTACAGAGGAGGAGGAGAATATAATACTACAGAGGAGGTGAATGTAATACTACAGAGGGGAGAATATAATACTACAGAGGAGGAGGATTATATAATACTACAGAGAAGGAGAATATAATACTACAGAGGAGGAGGAGAATATAATACTACAGAGGAGGAGAATATAATACTACAGAGGAGGAGAATATAATACTACAGAGGAGGAGGAGAATATAATACTACAGAAGAGGAGGAGAATATAATACTACAGAGGAGGAGGAGAATATAATACTACAGAGGAGGAGGAGAATATAATACTACAGAGGAGGAGAATATAATACTACAGAGGAGGAGGAGGAGAATAATATAATACTACAGAGGAGGAGAATATAATACTACAGAGGAGGAGAATATAATACTACAGAGGAGGAGGAGAATATAATACTACAGAGGAGGAGAATATAATACTACAGAGGAGGAGGAGAATATAATACTACAGAGGAAGAGGAATATAATACTACAGAGGAGGAGGAGAATATAATACTACAGAGGAGGAGGAGAATATAATACTACAGAGGAGGAGGAGGAGAATATAATACTACAGAGGAGGAGGAGAATATAAGACTACAGAGAAGGAGAATATAATACTACACAGGAGGAGGAGAATATAATACTACAGAGGAGGAGAATATAATACTACAGAGGAGGAGAATATAATACTACAGAGGAGGAGGAGAATATAATACTACAGAAGAGGAGGAGGATATAATACTACAGAGGAGGAGGAGAATATAATACTACAGAGGAGGAGGAGAATATAATACTACAGAGGAGGATAATATAATACTACAGAGGAGGAGGAGAATATAATACTACAGAGGAGGATAATATAATACTACAGAGGAGGAGGAGAATATAATACTACAGAGGAGGAGAATATAATACTACAGAGGAGGAGAATATAATACTACAGAGGAGGAGGAGAATATAATACTACAGAGGAGGAGGAGAATATAATACTAAAGAGGAGGAGGAGAATATAATACTACAGAGGAGGAGAATATAATACAAACAGAGAGGAGGAGAATAATATAATACTACAGAGGAGGAGAATATAATACTACAGAGGAGGAGGAGAATATAATACTACAGAGGAGGAGAATATAATACTACAAAGGAGGAGGAGAATATAATACTACAGAGGAGGTGAATATAATACTACAGAGGAGGATAATGTAATACTACAGAGGAGGAGAATGTAATACTACAGAGGGGAGAATATAATACTACAGAGGAGGAGGAGAATATAATACTACAGAGAAGGAGAATATAATACTACACAGGAGGAGGAGAATATAATACTACAGAGGAGGAGAATATAATACTACAGAGGAGGAGAATATAATACTACAGAGGAGGAGGAGAATATAATACTACAGAAGAGGAGGAGGATATAATACTACAGAGGAGGAGGAGAATATAATACTACAGAGAAGGAGGAGAATATAATACTACAGAGGAGGATAATATAATACTACAGAGGAGGAGGAGAATATAATACTACAGAGGAGGATAATATAATACTACAGAGGAGGAGGAGAATATAATACTACAGAGGAGGAGAATATAATACTACAGAGGAGGAGAATATAATACTACAGAGGAGGAGGAGAATATAATACTACAGAGGAGGAGGAGAATATAATACTACAGAGGAGGATATAATACTACAGAGGAGGAGGAGAATATAATACTACAGAGGAGGAGGAGAATATAATACTACAGAAGGAGGATAATATAATACTACAGAGGAGGAGAGAATATAATACTACAGAGGAGAGAATATAATACTACAGAGGAGGAGGAGAATATAATACTACAGAGGAGGAGGAGAAATAATACTACAGAGGAGGAGGAGAATATAATACTACAGAGGAGGAGAATATAATAAACAGAGGAGGAGAGGAGAATAATATAATACTACAGAGGAGGTGAATATAATACTACAGAGGAGGAGAATATAATACTACAGAGGAGGAGGAGAATATAATACTACAGAGGAGGAGGAGAATATAATACTACAGAGGAGGAGGAGGAGAATATAATACTACAGAGGAGGAGGAGAATATAAGACTACAGAGAAGGAGAATATATACTACACAGGAGGAGGAGAATATAATACTACAGAGGAGGAGAATATAATACTACAGAGGAGGAGAATATAATACTACAGAGGAGGAGGAGAATATAATACTACAGAAGAGGAGGAGGATATAATACTACAGAGGAGGAGGAGAATATAATACTACAGAGGAGGAGGAGAATATAATACTACAGAGGAGGATAATATAATACTACAGAGGAGGAGGAGAATATAATACTACAGAGGAGGATAATATAATACTACAGAGGAGGAGGAGAATATAATACTACAGAGGAGGAGAATATAATACTACAGAGGAGGAGAATATAAAACTACAGAGGAGGAGGAGAATATAATACTACAGAGGAGGAGGAGAATATAATACTAAAGAGGAGGAGGAGAATTAAATACTACAGAGGAGGAGAATATAATACACAGAGGAGGAGGAGAATAATATAATACTACAGAGGAGGAGAATATAATACTACAGAGGAGGAGGAGAATATAATACTACAGAGGAGGAGAATATAATACTACAAAGGAGGAGGAGAATATAATACTACAGAGGAGGTGAATATAATACTACAGAGGAGGATAATGTAATACTACAGAGGAGGAGAATGTAATACTACAGAGGGGGAGAATATAATACTACGAGGAGGAGGAGAATATAATACTACAGAGAAGGAGAATATAATACTACACAGGAGGAGGAGAATATAATACTACAGAGGAGGAGAATATAATACTACAGAGGAGGAGAATATAATACTACAGAGGAGGAGGAGAATATAATACTACAGAAGAGGAGGAGGATATAATACTACAGAGGAGGAGGAGAATATAATACTACAGAGAAGGAGGAGAATATAATACTACAGAGGAGGATAATATAATACTACAGAGGAGGAGGAGAATATAATACTACAGAGGAGGATAATATAATACTACAGAGGAGGAGAAGAATATAATACTACAGAGGAGGAGAAATAATACTACAGAGGAGGAGAAATAATACTACAGAGGAGGAGGAGAATATAATACTACAGAGGAGGAGGAGAATATAATACTACAGAGGAGGATATAATACTACAGAGGAGGAGGAGAATATAATACTACAGAGGAGGAGGAGAATATAATACTACAGAGGAGGATAATATAATACTACAGAGGAGGAGGAGAATATAATACTACAGAGGAGGAGAATATAATACTACAGAGGAGGAGGAGAATATAATACTACAGAGAGGAGGAGAATATAATACTACAGAGGAGGAGAGAATATAATACTACAGAGGAGGAGAATATAATACAACAGAGGAGGAGGAGAAATATAATACTACAGAGGAGGAGAATATAATACTACAGAGGAGGATTAGAATATAATACTACAGAGGAGGTGAATGTAATACTACAGAGGGGAGAATATAATACTACAGAGGAGGAGGAGAATATAATACTACAGAGAAGGAGATATAATACTACAGAGGGGAGGAGAATATAATACTACAGAGGAGGAGAATATAATACTACAGAGGAGGAGAATATAATACTACAGAGGAGGAGGAGAATATAATACTACAGAAGAGGAGGAGAATATAATACTACAGAGGAGGAGGAGAATATAATACTACAGAGGAGGAGGAGAATATAATACTACAGAGGAGGAGAATTATAATACTACAGAGGAGGAGAGAGAATATAATACTACAGAGGAGGATAATATAATAATACAGAGGAGAAGGAGAATATAATACTACAGAGGAGGAGAATATAATACTACAGAGGAGGAGGACAATATAATTCTACAGAGGAGGAGAATATAATACTACAGAGGAGGAGGAGAATATATACTACAGAGGAGGTGAATATAATACTACAGAGGAGGTGAATATAATACTACAGAGGAGGAGAATATAATACTACAGAGGAGAAGAATATAATACTACAGAGGAGGAGGAGAATATAATACTACAGAGGAGGAGAATATAATACTACAGAGGAGGAGGAGAATGTAATACTATAGAGGAGGAGGAGAATATAATACTACAGAGGAGGAGAATATAATACTACAGAGGAGGATAATATAATACTACAGAGGAGGAGAATATAATACTACAGAGGAGGAGAATATAATACTACAGAGGAGGAGAATATAATACTACAGAGGAGTTGAATATCATACTACAGAGGAGGAGAATATAATACTACAGAGGAGGAGGAGAATATAATACTACAGAGGAGGAGAATATAATAGTACAGAGGAGGAGAATATAATACTACAGAGAGGAGGAGAATATAATACTACGGAGGAGGAGAATATAATACTACAGAGGAGGAGGAGAATATAATACTACAGAGGAGGTGAATATAATACTACAGAGGAGGAGAATATAATACTACAGAGGAGGAAGGAGAATATAATACTACAGAGGAGGAGAATATAATACTACAGAGGAGGAGGAGAATATAATACTACAGAGGAGGAGAATATAATACTACAGAGGAGGATAATATAATACTACAGAGGAGGAGGAGAATATAATACTACAGAGGAGGAGGAGAATATAATACTACAGAGGAGGAGAATATAATACTACAGAGGAGGATAATATAATACTACAGAGGAGGAGAATATAATACTACAGAGGAGGAGAATATAATACTACAGAGGAGGAGAATATAATACTACAGAGGGAGGAGGAGAATATAATACTACAGAGGAGGAGAATATAATACTACAGAGGAGGAGGAGAATATAATACTACAGAGGAGGTGAATATAATACTACAGAGGAGGATAATGTAATACTACAGAGGAGGAGAATGTAATACTACAGAGGGGGAGAATATAATACTACAGAGGAGGAGGAGAATATAAGACTACAGAGAAGGAGAATATAATACTACACAGGAGGAGGAGAATATAATACTACAGAGGAGGAGAATATAATACTACAGAGGAGGATAATATAATACTACAGAGGAGGAGAATATAATACTACAGAGGAGGAGGAGAATGTAATACTACAGAGGAGGAGGAGAATATAACACTACAGAGGAGGAGAATATAATACTACAGAGGAGGATAATATAAAACTACAGAGGAGGAGGAGAATATAATACTACAGAGGAGGAGAATATAATACTACAGAGGAGGAGAATATAATACTACAGAGGAGGTGAATATCATACTACAGAGGAGGAGGAGAATACAATACTACAGAGGAGGAGAATATAATACTACAGAGGAGGATAATATAATACTACAGAGGAGGAGGAGAATATAATACTACAGAGCAGGAGAATATAATACTACAGAGGAGGAGAATATAATACTACAGAGGAGGAGAATATAATACTACAGAGGAGGAGGAGAATATAATACTACAGAGGAGGAGAATATAATACTACAGAGGAGGAGGAGAATAATATAATACTACAGAGGAGGAGAATATAATACTACAGAGGAGGAGAATATAATACTACAGAGGAGGAGAATATAATACTACAGAGTAGGAGGAGAATATAATACTACAGAGGAGGAGGAGAATATAATACTACAGAGGAGGAGGAGAATATAATACTACAGAGGAGGAGAATATAATACAACAGAGGAGGAGGAGAATAATATAATACTACAGAGGAGGAGAATATAATACTACAGAGGAGGAGAATATAATACTACAGAGGAGGATTAGAATATAATACTACAGAGGAGGTGAATGTAATACTACAGAGGGGGAGAATATAATACTACAGAGGAGGAGGAGAATATAATACTACAGAGGAGGAGGAGAATATAATACTACAGAGGAGGAGGAGAATATAATACTACAGAGGAGGAGGAGAATATAATACTACAGAGGAGGAGAATATAATACAACAGAGGAGGAGGAGAATAATATAATACTACAGAGGAGGAGAATATAATACTACAGAGGAGGAGAATATAATACTACAGAGGAGGAGGAGAATATAATACTACAGAGGAGGTGAATGTAATACTACAGAGGGGGAGAATATAATACTACAGAGGAGGAGGAGAATATAATACTACAGAGAAGGAGAATATAATACTACAGAGGAGGAGGAGAATATAATACTACAGAGGAGGAGAATATAATACTACAGAGGAGGAGAATATAATACTACAGAGGAGGAGGAGAATATAATACTACAGAAGAGGAGGAGAATATAATACTACAGAGGAGGAGGAGAATATAATACTACAGAGGAGGAGGAGAATATAATACTACAGAGGAGGAGAATATAATACTACAGAGGAGGAGGAGGAGAATAATATAATACTACAGAGGAGGAGAATATAATACTACAGAGGAGGAGAATATAATACTACAGAGGAGGAGGAGAATATAATACTACAGAGGAGGAGAATATAATACTACAGAGGAGGAGGAGAATATAATACTACAGAGGAAGAGAATATAATACTACAGAGGAGGAGGAGAATATAATACTACAGAGGAGGTGAATATAATACTACAGAGGAGGAGAATATAATACTACAGAGGAGGAGGAGAATATAATACTACAGAGGAGGAGGAGAATATAATACTACAGAGGAGGAGGAGGAGAATATAATACTACAGAGGAGGAGGAGAATATAAGACTACAGAGAAGGAGAATATAATACTACACAGGAGGAGGAGAATATAATACTACAGAGGAGGAGAATATAATACTACAGAGGAGGAGAATATAATACTACAGAGGAGGAGGAGAATATAATACTACAGAAGAGGAGGAGGATATAATACTACAGAGGAGGAGGAGAATATAATACTACAGAGGAGGAGGAGAATATAATACTACAGAGGAGGATAATATAATACTACAGAGGAGGAGGAGAATATAATACTACAGAGGAGGATAATATAATACTACAGAGGAGGAGGAGAATATAATACTACAGAGGAGGAGAATATAATACTACAGAGGAGGAGAATATAATACTACAGAGGAGGAGGAGAATATAATACTACAGAGGAGGAGGAGAATATAATACTAAAGAGGAGGAGGAGAATATAATACTACAGAGGAGGAGAATATAATACAACAGAGGAGGAGGAGAATAATATAATACTACAGAGGAGGAGAATATAATACTACAGAGGAGGAGGAGAATATAATACTACAGAGGAGGAGAATATAATACTACAAAGGAGGAGGAGAATATAATACTACAGAGGAGGTGAATATAATACTACAGAGGAGGATAATGTAATACTACAGAGGAGGAGAATGTAATACTACAGAGGGGGAGAATATAATACTACAGAGGAGGAGGAGAATATAATACTACAGAGAAGGAGAATATAATACTACAGAGGAGGAGGAGAATATAATACTACAGAGGAGGAGAATATAATACTACAGAGGAGGAGAATATAATACTACAGAGGAGGAGGAGAATATAATACTACAGAAGAGGAGGAGAATATAATACTACAGAGGAGGAGGAGAATATAATACTACAGAGGAGGAGGAGAATATAATACTACAGAGGAGGAGAATATAATACTACAGAGGAGGAGGAGGAGAATAATATAATACTACAGAGGAGGAGAATATAATACTACAGAGGAGGAGAATATAATACTACAGAGGAGGAGGAGAATATAATACTACAGAGGAGGAGAATATAATACTACAGAGGAGGAGGAGAATATAATACTACAGAGGAAGAGAATATAATACTACAGAGGAGGAGGAGAATATAATACTACAGAGGAGGTGAATATAATACTACAGAGGAGGAGAATATAATACTACAGAGGAGGAGGAGAATATAATACTACAGAGGAGGAGGAGAATATAATACTACAGAGGAGGAGGAGGAGAATATAATACTACAGAGGAGGAGGAGAATATAAGACTACAGAGAAGGAGAATATAATACTACACAGGAGGAGGAGAATATAATACTACAGAGGAGGAGAATATAATACTACAGAGGAGGAGAATATAATACTACAGAGGAGGAGGAGAATATAATACTACAGAAGAGGAGGAGGATATAATACTACAGAGGAGGAGGAGAATATAATACTACAGAGGAGGAGGAGAATATAATACTACAGAGGAGGATAATATAATACTACAGAGGAGGAGGAGAATATAATACTACAGAGGAGGATAATATAATACTACAGAGGAGGAGGAGAATATAATACTACAGAGGAGGAGAATATAATACTACAGAGGAGGAGAATATAATACTACAGAGGAGGAGGAGAATATAATACTACAGAGGAGGAGGAGAATATAATACTAAAGAGGAGGAGGAGAATATAATACTACAGAGGAGGAGAATATAATACAACAGAGGAGGAGGAGAATAATATAATACTACAGAGGAGGAGAATATAATACTACAGAGGAGGAGGAGAATATAATACTACAGAGGAGGAGAATATAATACTACAAAGGAGGAGGAGAATATAATACTACAGAGGAGGTGAATATAATACTACAGAGGAGGATAATGTAATACTACAGAGGAGGAGAATGTAATACTACAGAGGGGGAGAATATAATACTACAGAGGAGGAGGAGAATATAATACTACAGAGAAGGAGAATATAATACTACACAGGAGGAGGAGAATATAATACTACAGAGGAGGAGAATATAATACTACAGAGGAGGAGAATATAATACTACAGAGGAGGAGGAGAATATAATACTACAGAAGAGGAGGAGGATATAATACTACAGAGGAGGAGGAGAATATAATACTACAGAGAAGGAGGAGAATATAATACTACAGAGGAGGATAATATAATACTACAGAGGAGGAGGAGAATATAATACTACAGAGGAGGATAATATAATACTACAGAGGAGGAGGAGAATATAATACTACAGAGGAGGAGAATATAATACTACAGAGGAGGAGAATATAATACTACAGAGGAGGAGGAGAATATAATACTACAGAGGAGGAGGAGAATATAATACTACAGAGGAGGAGGAGGATATAATACTACAGAGGAGGAGGAGAATATAATACTACAGAGGAGGAGGAGAATATAATACTACAGAGGAGGATAATATAATACTACAGAGGAGGAGGAGAATATAATACTACAGAGGAGGAGAATATAATACTACAGAGGAGGAGGAGAATATAATACTACAGAGGAGGAGGAGAATATAATACTACAGAGGAGGAGGAGAATATAATACTACAGAGGAGGAGAATATAATACAACAGAGGAGGAGGAGAATAATATAATACTACAGAGGAGGAGAATATAATACTACAGAGGAGGAGAATATAATACTACAGAGGAGGATTAGAATATAATACTACAGAGGAGGTGAATGTAATACTACAGAGGGGGAGAATATAATACTACAGAGGAGGAGGAGAATATAATACTACAGAGAAGGAGAATATAATACTACAGAGGAGGAGGAGAATATAATACTACAGAGGAGGAGAATATAATACTACAGAGGAGGAGAATATAATACTACAGAGGAGGAGGAGAATATAATACTACAGAAGAGGAGGAGAATATAATACTACAGAGGAGGAGGAGAATATAATACTACAGAGGAGGAGGAGAATATAATACTACAGAGGAGGAGAATATAATACTATAGAGGAGGAGGAGAATATAATACTACAGAGGAGGATAATATAATAATACAGAGGAGGAGGAGAATATAATACTACAGAGGAGGAGAATATAATACTACAGAGGAGGAGGAGAATATAATACTACAGAGGAGGAGGAGAATATAATACTACAGAGGAGGAGAATATAATACAACAGAGGAGGAGAATATAATACAACAGAGGAGGAGGAGAATAATATAATACTACAGAGGAGGAGAATATAATACTACAGAGGAGGAGGAGAATATAATACTACAGAGGAGGAGGAGAATATAATACTACAGAGGAGGAGAATATAATACAACAGAGGAGGAGGAGAATAATATAATACTACAGAGGAGGAGAATATAATACTACAGAGGAGGAGAATATAATACTACAGAGGAGGAGGAGAATATAATACTACAGAGGAGGAGAATATAATACTACAGAGGAGGAGGAGAATATAATACTACAGAGGAGGAGAATATAATACTACAGAGAAGGAGGAGAATATAATACTACAGAGGAGGTGAATATAATACTACAGAGGAGGAGAATATAATACTACAGAGGAGGAGGAGAATATAATACTACAGAGGAGGAGGAGAATATAATACTACAGAGGAGGAGGAGGAGAATATAATACTACAGAGGAGGAGGAGAATATAATACTACAGAGGAGGAGAATATAATACTACAAAGGAGGAGGACAATATAATTCTACAGAGGAGGAGAATATAATACTACAGAGGAGGAGGAGAATATAATACTACAGAGGAGGTGAATATAATACTACAGAGGAGGTGAATATAATACTACAGAGGAGGAGAATATAATACTACAGAGGAGAAGAATATAATACTACAGAGGAGGAGGAGAATATAATACTACAGAGGAGGAGAATATAATACTACAGAGGAGGAGGAGAATGTAATACTATAGAGGAGGAGGAGAATATAATACTACAGAGGAGGAGAATATAATACTACAGAGGAGGATAATATAATACTACAGAGGAGGAGAATATAATACTACAGAGGAGGAGAATATAATACTACAGAGGAGGAGAATATAATACTACAGAGGAGTTGAATATCATACTACAGAGGAGGAGAATATAATACTACAGAGGAGGAGGAGAATATAATACTACAGAGGAGGAGAATATAATAGTACAGAGGAGGAGAATATAATACTACAGAGGAGGAGGAGAATATAATACTACGGAGGAGGAGAATATAATACTACAGAGGAGGAGGAGAATATAATACTACAGAGGAGGTGAATATAATACTACAGAGGAGGAGAATATAATACTACAGAGGAGGAGGAGAATATAATACTACAGAGGAGGAGAATATAATACTACAGAGGAGGAGGAGAATATAATACTACAGAGGAGGAGAATATAATACTACAGAGGAGGATAATATAATACTACAGAGGAGGAGGAGAATATAATACTACAGAGGAGAGGAGAGAATATAATACTACAGAGGAGGAGAATATAATACTACAGAGGAGGATAATATAATACTACAGAGGAGGAGAATATAATACTACAGAGGAGGAGAATATAATACTACAGAGGAGGAGAATATAATACTACAGAGGAGGAGGAGAATATAATACTACAGAGGAGGAGAATATAATACTACAGAGGAGGAGGAGAATATAATACTACAGAGGAGGAGGAGAATATAATACTACAGAGAATATAATACTACAGAGGAGGAGGAGAATATAATACTACAGAGAAGGAGGAGAATATAATACTACAGAGGAGGATAATATAATACTACAGAGGAGGAGGAGAATATAATACTACAGAGGAGGATAATATAATACTACAGAGGAGGAGGAGAATATAATACTACAGAGGAGGAGAATATAATACTACAGAGGAGGAGAATATAATACTACAGAGGAGGAGGAGAATATAATACTACAGAGGAGGAGGAGAATATAATACTACAGAGGAGGAGGAGGATATAATACTACAGAGGAGGAGGAGAATATAATACTACAGAGGAGGAGGAGAATATAATACTACAGAGGAGGATAATATAATACTACAGAGGAGGAGGAGAATATAATACTACAGAGGAGGAGAATATAATACTACAGAGGAGGAGGAGAATATAATACTACAGAGGAGGAGGAGAATATAATACTACAGAGGAGGAGGAGAATATAATACTACAGAGGAGGAGGAGAATATAATACTACAGAGGAGGAGAATATAATACAACAGAGGAGGAGGAGAATAATATAATACTACAGAGGAGGTGAATGTAATACTACAGAGGGGGAGAATATAATACTACAGAGGAGGAGGAGAATATAATACTACAGAGAAGGAGAATATAATACTACAGAGGAGGAGGAGAATATAATACTACAGAGAAGGAGGAGAATATAATACTACAGAGGAGGTGAATATAATACTACAGAGGAGGAGAATATAATACTACAGAGGAGGAGGAGAATATAATACTACAGAGGAGGAGGAGAATATAATACTACAGAGGAGGAGGAGGAGAATATAATACTACAGAGGAGGAGGAGAATATAATACTACAGAGGAGGAGAATATAATACTACAAAGGAGGAGGACAATATAATTCTACAGAGGAGGAGAATATAATACTACAGAGGAGGAGGAGAATATAATACTACAGAGGAGGTGAATATAATACTACAGAGGAGGTGAATATAATACTACAGAGGAGGAGAATATAATACTACAGAGGAGAAGAATATAATACTACAGAGGAGGAGGAGAATATAATACTACAGAGGAGGAGAATATAATACTACAGAGGAGGAGGAGAATGTAATACTATAGAGGAGGAGGAGAATATAATACTACAGAGGAGGAGAATATAATACTACAGAGGAGGATAATATAATACTACAGAGGAGGAGAATATAATACTACAGAGGAGGAGAATATAATACTACAGAGGAGGAGAATATAATACTACAGAGGAGTTGAATATCATACTACAGAGGAGGAGAATATAATACTACAGAGGAGGAGGAGAATATAATACTACAGAGGAGGAGAATATAATAGTACAGAGGAGGAGAATATAATACTACAGAGGAGGAGGAGAATATAATACTACGGAGGAGGAGAATATAATACTACAGAGGAGGAGGAGAATATAATACTACAGAGGAGGTGAATATAATACTACAGAGGAGGAGAATATAATACTACAGAGGAGGAGGAGAATATAATACTACAGAGGAGGATAATATAATACTACAGAGGAGGAGGAGGAGAATATAATACTACAGAGGAGGAGGAGAATATAATACTACAGAGGAGGAGAATATAATACTACAGAGGAGGATAATATAATACTACAGAGGAGGAGAATATAATACTACAGAGGAGGAGAATATAATACTACAGAGGAGGAGAATATAATACTACAGAGGAGGAGGAGAATATAATACTACAGAGGAGGAGAATATAATACTACAGAGGAGGAGGAGAATATAATACTACAGAGGAGGAGGAGAATATAATACTACAGAGAATATAATACTACAGAGGAGGAGGAGAATATAATACTACAGAGAAGGAGGAGAATATAATACTACAGAGGAGGATAATATAATACTACAGAGGAGGAGGAGAATATAATACTACAGAGGAGGATAATATAATACTACAGAGGAGGAGGAGAATATAATACTACAGAGGAGGAGAATATAATACTACAGAGGAGGAGAATATAATACTACAGAGGAGGAGGAGAATATAATACTACAGAGGAGGAGGAGAATATAATACTACAGAGGAGGAGGAGGATATAATACTACAGAGGAGGAGGAGAATATAATACTACAGAGGAGGAGGAGAATATAATACTACAGAGGGAGGAGGAGAATATAATACTACAGAGGAGGAGGAGAATATAATACTACAGAGGAGGAGAATATAATACTACAGAGGAGGAGGAGAATATAATACTACAGAGGAGGAGGAGAATATAATACTACAGAGGAGGAGGAGAATATAATACTACAGAGGAGGAGATATAATACAACAGAGGAGGAGGAGAATAATATAATACTACAGAGGAGGTGAATGTAATACTACAGAGGGGGAGAATATAATACTACAGAGGAGGAGGAGAATATAATACTACAGAGAAGGAGAATATAATACTACAGAGGAGGAGGAGAATATAATACTACAGAGAAGGAGGAGAATATAATACTACAGAGGAGGTGAATATAATACTACAGAGGAGGAGAATATAATACTACAGAGGAGGAGGAGAATATAATACTACAGAGGAGGAGGAGAATATAATACTACAGAGGAGGAGGGAGGAGAATATAATACTACAGAGGAGGAGGAGAATATAATACTACAGAGGAGGAGAATATAATACTACAAAGGAGGAGGACAATATAATTCTACAGAGGAGGAGAATATAATACTACAGAGGAGGAGGAGAATATAATACTACAGAGGAGGTGAATATAATACTACAGAGGAGGTGAATATAATACTACAGAGGAGGAGAATATAATACTACAGAGGAGAAGAATATAATACTACAGAGGAGGAGGAGAATATAATACTACAGAGGAGGAGAATATAATACTACAGAGGAGGAGGAGAATGTAATACTATAGAGGAGGAGAATATAATACTACAGAGGAGGAGAATATAATACTACAGAGGAGTTGAATATCATACTACAGAGGAGGAGAATATAATACTACAGAGGAGGAGGAGAATATAATACTACAGAGGAGGAGAATATAATAGTACAGAGGAGGAGAATATAATACTACAGAGGAGGAGGAGAATATAATACTACGGAGGAGGAGAATATAATACTACAGAGGAGGAGGAGAATATAATACTACAGAGGAGGTGAATATAATACTACAGAGGAGGAGAATATAATACTACAGAGGAGGAGGAGAATATAATACTACAGAGGAGGAGAATATAATACTACAGAGGAGGAGGAGAATATAATACTACAGAGGAGGAGAATATAATACTACAGAGGAGGATAATATAATACTACAGAGGAGGAGGAGAATATAATACTACAGAGGAGGAGGAGAATATAATACTACAGAGGAGGAGAATATAATACTACAGAGGAGGATAATATAATACTACAGAGGAGGAGAATATAATACTACAGAGGAGGAGAATATAATACTACAGAGGAGGAGAATATAATACTACAGAGGAGGAGGAGAATATAATACTACAGAGGAGGAGAATATAATACTACAGAGGAGGAGGAGAATATAATACTACAGAGGAGGAGGAGAATATAATACTACAGAGAATATAATACTACAGAGGAGGAGGAGAATATAATACTACAGAGAATATAATACTACAGAGGAGGAGAATATAATACTACAGAGGAGGAGAATATAATACTACAGAGGAGGAGGAGAATATAATACTACAGAGGAGGAGGAGAATATAATACTACAGAGGAAGAGGAGGATATAATACTACAGAGGAGGAGGAGAATATAATACTACAGAGGAGGATAATATAATACTACAGAGGAGGAGGAGAATATAATACTACAGAGGAGGAGAATATAATACTACAGAGGAGGAGGAGAATATAATACTACAGAGGAGGAGGAGAATATAATACTACAGAGGAGGATAATATAATACTACAGAGGAGGAGGAGAATATAATACTACAGAGGAGGAGAATATAATACTACAGAGGAGGAGGAGAATATAATACTACAGAGGAGGAGGAGAATATAATACTACAGAGGAGGAGGAGAATATAATACTACAGAGGAGGAGAATATAATACAACAGAGGAGGAGGAGAATAATATAATACTACAGAGGAGGAGAATATAATACTACAGAGGAGGAGAATATAATACTACAGAGGAGGATTAGAATATAATACTACAGAGGAGGTGAATGTAATACTACAGAGGGGGAGAATATAATACTACAGAGGAGGAGGAGAATATAATACTACAGAGAAGGAGAATATTAATACTACAGAGGAGGAGGAGAATATAATACTACAGAGGAGGAGAATATAATACTACAGAGGAGGAGAATATAATACTACAGAGGAGGAGGAGAATATAATACTACAGAAGAGGAGGAGAATATAATACTACAGAGGAGGAGGAGAATATAATACTACAGAGGAGGAGGAGAATATAATACTACAGAGGAGGAGAATATAATACTACAGAGGAGGAGGAGAATATAATACTACAGAGGAGGATAATATAATAATACAGAGGAGGAGGAGAATATAATACTACAGAGGAGGAGAATATAATACTACAGAGGAGGAGGAGAATATAATACTACAGAGGAGGAGGAGAATATAATACTACAGAGGAGGAGAATATAATACAACAGAGGAGGAGAATATAATACAACAGAGGAGGAGGAGAATAATATAATACTACAGAGGAGGAGAATATAATACTACAGAGGAGGAGGAGAATATAATACTACAGAGGAGGAGGAGAATATAATACTACAGAGGAGGAGAATATAATACAACAGAGGAGGAGGAGAATAATATAATACTACAGAGGAGGAGAATATAATACTACAGAGGAGGAGAATATAATACTACAGAGGAGGAGGAGAATATAATACTACAGAGGAGGAGAATATAATACTACAGAGGAGGAGGAGAATATAATACTACAGAGGAGGAGAATATAATACTACAGAGAAGGAGGAGAATATAATACTACAGAGGAGGTGAATATAATACTACAGAGGAGGAGAATATAATACTACAGAGGAGGAGGAGAATATAATACTACAGAGGAGGAGGAGAATATAATACTACAGAGGAGGAGGAGGAGAATATAATACTACAGAGGAGGAGGAGAATATAATACTACAGAGGAGGAGAATATAATACTACAAAGGAGGAGGACAATATAATTCTACAGAGGAGGAGAATATAATACTACAGAGGAGGAGGAGAATATAATACTACAGAGGAGGTGAATATAATACTACAGAGGAGGTGAATATAATACTACAGAGGAGGAGAATATAATACTACAGAGGAGAAGAATATAATACTACAGAGGAGGAGGAGAATATAATACTACAGAGGAGGAGAATGTAATACTACAGAGGAGGAGGAGAATGTAATACTATAGAGGAGGAGGAGAATATAATACTACAGAGGAGGAGAATATAATACTACAGAGGAGGATAATATAATACTACAGAGGAGGAGAATATAATACTACAGAGGAGGAGAATATAATACTACAGAGGAGGAGAATATAATACTACAGAGGAGTTGAATATCATACTACAGAGGAGGAGAATATAATACTACAGAGGAGGAGGAGAATATAATACTACAGAGGAGGAGAATATAATAGTACAGAGGAGGAGAATATAATACTACAGAGGAGGAGGAGAATATAATACTACGGAGGAGGAGAATATAATACTACAGAGGAGGAGGAGAATATAATACTACAGAGGAGGTGAATATAATACTACAGAGGAGGAGAATATAATACTACAGAGGAGGAGGAGAATATAATACTACAGAGGAGGAGAATATAATACTACAGAGGAGGAGGAGAATATAATACTACAGAGGAGGAGAATATAATACTACAGAGGAGGATAATATAATACTACAGAGGAGGAGGAGAATATAATACTACAGAGGAGGAGGAGAATATAATACTACAGAGGAGGAGAATATAATACTACAGAGGAGGATAATATAATACTACAGAGGAGGAGAATATAATACTACAGAGGAGGAGAATATAATACTACAGAGGAGGAGAATATAATACTACAGAGGAGGAGGAGAATATAATACTACAGAGGAGGAGAATATAATACTACAGAGGAGGAGGAGAATATAATACTACAGAGGAGGTGAATATAATACTACAGAGGAGGAGAATATAATACTACAGAGGAGAAGAATATAATACTACAGAGGAGGAGGAGAATATAATACTACAGAGGAGGAGAATATAATACTACAGAGGAGGAGAATATAATACTACAGAGGAGGATAATATAATACTACAGAGGAGGAGAATATAATACTACAGAGGAGGAGAATATAATACTACAGAGGAGGAGAATATAATACTACAGAGGAGTTGAATATCATACTACAGAGGAGGAGAATATAATACTACAGAGGAGGAGGAGAATATAATACTACAGAGGAGGAGAATATAATAGTACAGAGGAGGAGAATATAATACTACAGAGGAGGAGGAGAATATAATACTACGGAGGAGGAGAATATAATACTACAGAGGAGGAGGAGAATATAATACTACAGAGGAGGTGAATATAATACTACAGAGGAGGAGAATATAATACTACAGAGGAGGAGGAGAATATAATACTACAGAGGAGGAGAATATAATACTACAGAGGAGGAGGAGAATATAATACTACAGAGGAGGAGAATATAATACTACAGAGGAGGATAATATAATACTACAGAGGAGGAGGAGAATATAATACTACAGAGGAGGAGGAGAATATAATACTACAGAGGAGGAGAATATAATACTACAGAGGAGGATAATATAATACTACAGAGGAGGAGAATATAATACTACAGAGGAGGAGAATATAATACTACAGAGGAGGAGAATATAATACTACAGAGGAGGAGGAGAATATAATACTACAGAGGAGGAGAATATAATACTACAGAGGAGGAGGAGAATATAATACTACAGAGGAGGAGGAGAATATAATACTACAGAGAATATAATACTACAGAGGAGGAGGAGAATATAATACTACAGAGAAGGAGGAGAATATAATACTACAGAGGAGGATAATATAATACTACAGAGGAGGAGGAGAATATAATACTACAGAGGAGGATAATATAATACTACAGAGGAGGAGGAGAATATAATACTACAGAGGAGGAGAATATAATACTACAGAGGAGGAGAATATAATACTACAGAGGAGGAGGAGAATATAATACTACAGAGGAGGAGGAGAATATAATACTACAGAGGAGGAGGAGGATATAATACTACAGAGGAGGAGGAGAATATAATACTACAGAGGAGGAGGAGAATATAATACTACAGAGGAGGATAATATAATACTACAGAGGAGGAGGAGAATATAATACTACAGAGGAGGAGAATATAATACTACAGAGGAGGAGGAGAATATAATACTACAGAGGAGGAGGAGAATATAATACTACAGAGGAGGAGGAGAATATAATACTACAGAGGAGGAGAATATAATACAACAGAGGAGGAGGAGAATAATATAATACTACAGAGGAGGAGAATATAATACTACAGAGGAGGAGAATATAATACTACAGAGGAGGATTAGAATATAATACTACAGAGGAGGTGAATGTAATACTACAGAGGGGGAGAATATAATACTACAGAGGAGGAGGAGAATATAATACTACAGAGAAGGAGAATATAATACTACAGAGGAGGAGGAGAATATAATACTACAGAGGAGGAGAATATAATACTACAGAGGAGGAGAATATAATACTACAGAGGAGGAGGAGAATATAATACTACAGAAGAGGAGGAGAATATAATACTACAGAGGAGGAGGAGAATATAATACTACAGAGGAGGAGGAGAATATGATACTACAGAGGAGGAGAATATAATACTACAGAGGAGGAGGAGAATATAATACTACAGAGGAGGATAATATAATAATACAGAGGAGGAGGAGAATATAATACTACAGAGGAGGAGAATATAATACTACAGAGGAGGAGGAGAATATAATACTACAGAGGAGGAGGAGAATATAATACTACAGAGGAGGAGAATATAATACAACAGAGGAGGAGAATATAATACAACAGAGGAGGAGGAGAATAATATAATACTACAGAGGAGGAGAATATAATACTACAGAGGAGGAGGAGAATATAATACTACAGAGGAGGAGGAGAATATAATACTACAGAGGAGGAGAATATAATACAACAGAGGAGGAGGAGAATAATATAATACTACAGAGGAGGAGAATATAATACTACAGAGGAGGAGAATATAATACTACAGAGGAGGAGGAGAATATAATACTACAGAGGAGGAGAATATAATACTACAGAGGAGGAGGAGAATATAATACTACAGAGGAGGAGAATATAATACTACAGAGAAGGAGGAGAATATAATACTACAGAGGAGGTGAATATAATACTACAGAGGAGGAGAATATAATACTACAGAGGAGGAGGAGAATATAATACTACAGAGGAGGAGGAGAATATAATACTACAGAGGAGGAGGAGGAGAATATAATACTACAGAGGAGGAGGAGAATATAATACTACAGAGGAGGAGAATATAATACTACAGAGGAGGAGGAGAATATAATACTACAGAGGAGGTGAATATAATACTACAGAGGAGGTGAATATAATACTACAGAGGAGGAGAATATAATACTACAGAGGAGAAGAATATAATACTACAGAGGAGGAGGAGAATATAATACTACAGAGGAGGAGAATATAATACTACAGAGGAGGAGGAGAATGTAATACTATAGAGGAGGAGGAGAATATAATACTACAGTGGAGGAGAATATAATACTACAGAGGAGGATAATATAATACTACAGAGGAGGAGAATATAATACTACAGAGGAGGAGAATATAATACTACAGAGGAGGAGAATATAATACTACAGAGGAGTTGAATATCATACTACAGAGGAGGAGAATATAATACTACAGAGGAGGAGGAGAATATAATACTACAGAGGAGGAGGAGAATATAATACTACAGAGGAGGAGAATATAATACAACAGAGGAGGAGGAGAATAATATAATACTACAGAGGAGGAGAATATAATACTACAGAGGAGGAGAATATAATACTACAGAGGAGGAGGAGAATATAATACTACAGAGGAGGAGAATATAATACTACAGAGGAGGAGGAGAATATAATACTACAGAGGAGGTGAATATAATACTACAGAGGAGGTGAATATAATACTACAGAGGAGGAGAATATAATACTACAGAGGAGAAGAATATAATACTACAGAGGAGGAGGAGAATATAATACTACAGAGGAGGAGAATATAATACTACAGAGGAGGAGGAGAATATAATACTACAGAGGAGGTGAATATAATACTACAGAGGAGGTGAATATAATACTACAGAGGAGGAGAATATAATACTACAGAGGAGAAGAATATAATACTACAGAGGAGGAGGAGAATATAATACTACAGAGGAGGAGAATATAATACTACAGAGGAGGAGGAGAATGTAATACTATAGAGGAGGAGGAGAATATAATACTACAGAGGAGGAGAATATAATACTACAGAGGAGGATAATATAATACTACAGAGGAGGAGAATATAATACTACAGAGGAGGAGAATATAATACTACAGAGGAGGAGAATATAATACTACAGAGGAGTTGAATATCATACTACAGAGGAGGAGAATATAATACTACAGAGGAGGAGGAGAATATAATACTACAGAGGAGGAGAATATAATAGTACAGAGGAGGAGAATATAATACTACAGAGGAGGAGGAGAATATAATACTACGGAGGAGGAGAATATAATACTACAGAGGAGGAGGAGAATATAATACTACAGAGGAGGTGAATATAATACTACAGAGGAGGAGAATATAATACTACAGAGGAGGAGGAGAATATAATACTACAGAGGAGGAGAATATAATACTACAGAGGAGGAGGAGAATATAATACTACAGAGGAGGAGAATATAATACTACAGAGGAGGATAATATAATACTACAGAGGAGGAGGAGAATATAATACTACAGAGGAGGAGGAGAATATAATACTACAGAGGAGGAGAATATAATACTACAGAGGAGGATAATATAATACTACAGAGGAGGAGAATATAATACTACAGAGGAGGAGAATATAATACTACAGAGGAGGAGAATATAATACTACAGAGGAGGAGGAGAATATAATACTACAGAGGAGGAGAATATAATACTACAGAGGAGGAGGAGAATATAATACTACAGAGGAGGTGAATATAATACTACAGAGGAGGATAATGTAATACTACAGAGGAGGAGAATGTAATACTACAGAGGGGGAGAATATAATACTACAGAGGAGGAGGAGAATATAAGACTACAGAGAAGGAGAATATAATACTACACAGGAGGAGGAGAATATAATACTACAGAGGAGGAGAATATAATACTACAGAGGAGGATAATATAATACTACAGAGGAGGAGAATATAATACTACAGAGGAGGAGGAGAATGTAATACTACAGAGGAGGAGGAGAATATAACACTACAGAGGAGGAGAATATAATACTACAGAGGAGGATAATATAAAACTACAGAGGAGGAGGAGAATATAATACTACAGAGGAGGAGAATATAATACTACAGAGGAGGAGAATATAATACTACAGAGGAGGTGAATATCATACTACAGAGGAGGAGGAGAATACAATACTACAGAGGAGGAGAATATAATACTACAGAGGAGGATAATATAATACTACAGAGGAGGAGGAGAATATAATACTACAGAGGAGGAGAATATAATACTACAGAGGAGGAGAATATAATACTACAGAGGAGGAGAATATAATACTACAGAGGAGGAGGAGAATATAATACTACAGAGGAGGAGAATATAATACTACAGAGGAGGAGGAGAATAATATAATACTACAGAGGAGGAGAATATAATACTACAGAGGAGGAGAATATAATACTACAGAGGAGGAGAATATAATACTACAGAGTAGGAGGAGAATATAATACTACAGAGGAGGAGGAGAATATAATACTACAGAGGAGGAGGAGAATATAATACTACAGAGGAGGAGAATATAATACTACAGAGGAGGAGGAGAATATAATACTACAGAGGAGGAGAATATAATACTACAGAGGAGGAGAATATAATACTACAGAGGAGGAGAATATAATACTACGGAGGAGGAGGAGAATATAATACTACAGAGGAGGAGAATATAATACTACAGAGGAGAAGAATATAATACTACAGAGGAGGAGGAGAATATAATACTACAGAGGAGGAGAATATAATACTACAGAGGAGGAGGAGAATATAATACTACAGAGGAGGTGAATGTAATACTACAGAGGGGGAGAATATAATACTACAGAGGAGGAGGAGAATATAATACTACAGAGGAGGAGAATATAATACTACAGAGGAGGAGAATATAATACTACAGAGGAGGAGAATATAATACTACGGAGGAGGAGGAGAATATAATACTACAGAGGAGGAGGAGAATATAATACTACAGAGGAGAATATAATACTACAGAGGAGGAGGAGAATATAATACTACAGAGGAGGGGAATATAATATTACAGAGGAGGAGGAGAATATAATACTACAGAGGAGGAGGAGAATATAATACTACAGATGAGGAGAATATAATACTACAGAGGAGGAGAATATAATACTACAGAGGAGGAGGAGAATGTAATACTATAGAGGAGGAGGAGAATATAATACTACAGAGGAGGAGAATATAATACTACAGAGGAGGATAATATAATACTACAGAGGAGGAGAATATAATACTACAGAGGAGGAGAATATAATACTACAGAGGAGGAGAATATAATACTACAGAGGAGTTGAATATCATACTACAGAGGAGGTGAATATAATACTACAGAGGAGGATAATGTAATACTACAGAGGAGGAGAATGTAATACTACAGAGGGGGAGAATATAATACTACAGAGGAGGAGGAGAATATAAGACTACAGAGAAGGAGAATATAATACTACACAGGAGGAGGAGAATATAATACTACAGAGGAGGAGAATATAATACTACAGAGGAAGATAATATAATACTACAGAGGAGGAGAATATAATACTACAGAGGAGGAGGAGAATGTAATACTACAGAGGAGGAGGAGAATATAACACTACAGAGGAGGAGAATATAATACTACAGAGGAGGATAATATAAAACTACAGAGGAGGAGGAGAATATAATACTACAGAGGAGGAGAATATAATACTACAGAGGAGGAGAATATAATACTACAGAGGAGGTGAATATCATACTACAGAGGAGGAGGAGAATACAATACTACAGAGGAGGAGAATATAATACTACAGTTGAGGATAATATAATACTACAGAGGAGGAGGAGAATATAATACTACAGAGGAGGAGAATATAATACTACAGAGGAGGAGAATATAATACTACAGAGGAGGAGAATATAATACTACAGAGGAGGAGGAGAATATAATACTACAGAGGAGGAGAATATAATACTACAGAGGAGGAGGAGAATAATATAATACTACAGAGGAGGAGAATATAATACTACAGAGGAGGAGAATATAATACTACAGAGGAGGAGAATATAATACTACAGAGTAGGAGGAGAATATAATACTACAGAGGAGGAGGAGAATATAATACTACAGAGGAGGAGGAGAATATAATACTACAGAGGAGGAGAATATAATACTACAGAGGAGGAGGAGAATATAATACTACAGAGGAGGAGAATATAATACTACAGAGGAGGAGAATATAATACTACAGAGGAGGAGAATATAATACTACGGAGGAGGAGGAGAATATAATACTACAGAGGAGAAGAATATAATACTACAGAGGAGAAGAATATAATACTACAGAGGAGGAGGAGAATATAATACTACAGAGGAGGAGAATATAATACTACAGAGGAGGAGGAGAATATAATACTACAGAGGAGGTGAATGTAATACTACAGAGGGGGAGAATATAATACTACAGAGGAGGAGGAGAATATAATACTACAGAGGAGGAGAATATAATACTACAGAGGAGGAGAATATAATACTACAGAGGAGGAGAATATAATACTACGGAGGAGGAGGAGAATATAATACTACAGAGGAGGAGGAGAATATAATACTACAGAGGAGAATATAATACTACAGAGGAGGAGGAGAATATAATACTACAGAGGAGGGGAATATAATATTACAGAGGAGGAGGAGAATATAATACTACAGAGGAGGAGGAGAATATAATACTACAGATGAGGAGAATATAATACTACAGAGGAGGAGAATATAATACTACAGAGGAGGAGGAGAATGTAATACTATAGAGGAGGAGGAGAATATAATACTACAGAGGAGGATAATATAATACTACAGAGGAGGAGAATATAATACTACAGAGGAGGAGAATATAATACTACAGAGGAGGAGAATATAATACTACAGAGGAGTTGAATATCATACTACAGAGGAGGAGAATATAATACTACAGAGGAGGAGGAGAATATAATACTACAGAGGAGGAGAATATAATAGTACAGAGGAGGAGAATATAATACTACAGAGGAGGAGGAGAATATAATACTACGGAGGAGGAGAATATAATACTACAGAGGAGGAGGAGAATATAATACTACAGAGGAGGTGAATATAATACTACAGAGGAGGAGAATATAATACTACAGAGGAGGAGGAGAATATAATACTACAGAGGAGGAGAATATAATACTACAGAGGAGGAGGAGAATATAATACTACAGAGGAGGAGAATATAATACTACAGAGGAGGATAATATAATACTACAGAGGAGGAGGAGAATATAATACTACAGAGGAGGAGGAGAATATAATACTACAGAGGAGGAGAATATAATACTACAGAGGAGGAGGAGAATAATATAATACTACAGAGGAGGAGAATATAATACTACAGAGGAGGAGAATATAATACTACAGAGGAGGAGAATATAATACTACAGAGGAGGAGGAGAATATAATACTACAGAGGAGGAGAATATAATACTACAGAGGAGGAGGAGAATATAATACTACAGAGGAGGTGAATATAATACTACAGAGGAGGATAATGTAATACTACAGAGGAGGAGAATGTAATACTACAGAGGGGGAGAATATAATACTACAGAGGAGGAGGAGAATATAAGACTACAGAGAAGGAGAATATAATACTACACAGGAGGAGGAGAATATAATACTACAGAGGAGGAGAATATAATACTACAGAGGAGGATAATATAATACTACAGAGGAGGAGAATATAATACTACAGAGGAGGAGGAGAATGTAATACTACAGAGGAGGAGGAGAATATAACACTACAGAGGAGGAGAATATAATACTACAGAGGAGGATAATATAAAACTACAGAGGAGGAGGAGAATATAATACTACAGAGGAGGAGAATATAATACTACAGAGGAGGAGAATATAATACTACAGAGGAGGTGAATATCATACTACAGAGGAGGAGGAGAATACAATACTACAGAGGAGGAGAATATAATACTACGGAGGAGGAGGAGAATATAATACTACAGAGGAGGAGGAGAATATAATACTACAGAGGAGAATATAATACTACAGAGGAGGAGGAGAATATAATACTACAGAGGAGGGGAATATAATATTACAGAGGAGGAGGAGAATATAATACTACAGAGGAGGAGGAGAATATAATACTACAGATGAGGAGAATATAATACTACAGAGGAGGAGAATATAATACTACAGAGGAGGAGGAGAATGTAATACTATAGAGGAGGAGGAGAATATAATACTACAGAGGAGGATAATATAATACTACAGAGGAGGAGAATATAATACTACAGAGGAGGAGAATATAATACTACAGAGGAGGAGAATATAATACTACAGAGGAGTTGAATATCATACTACAGAGGAGGAGAATATAATACTACAGAGGAGGAGGAGAATATAATACTACAGAGGAGGAGAATATAATAGTACAGAGGAGGAGAATATAATACTACAGAGGAGGAGGAGAATATAATACTACGGAGGAGGAGAATATAATACTACAGAGGAGGAGGAGAATATAATACTACAGAGGAGGTGAATATAATACTACAGAGGAGGAGAATATAATACTACAGAGGAGGAGGAGAATATAATACTACAGAGGAGGAGAATATAATACTACAGAGGAGGAGGAGAATATAATACTACAGAGGAGGAGAATATAATACTACAGAGGAGGATAATATAATACTACAGAGGAGGAGGAGAATATAATACTACAGAGGAGGAGGAGAATATAATACTACAGAGGAGGAGAATATAATACTACAGAGGAGGAGGAGAATAATATAATACTACAGAGGAGGAGAATATAATACTACAGAGGAGGAGAATATAATACTACAGAGGAGGAGAATATAATACTACAGAGGAGGAGGAGAATATAATACTACAGAGGAGGAGAATATAATACTACAGAGGAGGAGGAGAATATAATACTACAGAGGAGGTGAATATAATACTACAGAGGAGGATAATGTAATACTACAGAGGAGGAGAATGTAATACTACAGAGGGGGAGAATATAATACTACAGAGGAGGAGGAGAATATAAGACTACAGAGAAGGAGAATATAATACTACACAGGAGGAGGAGAATATAATACTACAGAGGAGGAGAATATAATACTACAGAGGAGGATAATATAATACTACAGAGGAGGAGAATATAATACTACAGAGGAGGAGGAGAATGTAATACTACAGAGGAGGAGGAGAATATAACACTACAGAGGAGGAGAATATAATACTACAGAGGAGGATAATATAAAACTACAGAGGAGGAGGAGAATATAATACTACAGAGGAGGAGAATATAATACTACAGAGGAGGAGAATATAATACTACAGAGGAGGTGAATATCATACTACAGAGGAGGAGGAGAATACAATACTACAGAGGAGGAGAATATAATACTACAGAGGAGGATAATATAATACTACAGAGGAGGAGGAGAATATAATACTACAGAGGAGGAGAATATAATACTACAGAGGAGGAGAATATAATACTACAGAGGAGGAGAATATAATACTACAGAGGAGGAGGAGAATATAATACTACAGAGGAGGAGAATATAATACTACAGAGGAGGAGGAGAATAATATAATACTACAGAGGAGGAGAATATAATACTACAGAGGAGGAGAATATAATACTACAGAGGAGGAGAATATAATACTACAGAGTAGGAGGAGAATATAATACTACAGAGGAGGAGGAGAATATAATACTACAGAGGAGGAGGAGAATATAATACTACAGAGGAGGAGAATATAATACTACAGAGGAGGAGGAGAATATAATACTACAGAGGAGGAGAATATAATACTACAGAGGAGGAGAATATAATACTACAGAGGAGGAGAATATAATACTACGGAGGAGGAGGAGAATATAATACTACAGAGGAGGAGGAGAATATAATACTACAGAGGAGAATATAATACTACAGAGGAGGAGGAGAATATAATACTACAGAGGAGGGGAATATAATATTACAGAGGAGGAGGAGAATATTATACTACAGAGGAGGAGGAGAATATAATACTACAGATGAGGAGAATATAATACTACAGAGGAGGAGAATATAATACTACAGAGGAGGAGGAGAATATAATACTACAGAGGAGGAGAATATAATACTACAGAGGAGGAGGAGAATATAATACTACAGAGGAGGTGAATATAATACTACAGAGGAGGAGAATATAATACTACAGAGGAGGAGGAGAATATAATACTACAGAGGAGGAGAATATAATACTACAGAGGAGGAGGAGAATATAATACTACAGAGGAGGAGAATATAATACTACAGAGGAGGATAATATAATACTACAGAGGAGGAGGAGAATATAATACTACAGAGGAGGAGGAGAATATAATACTACAGAGGAGGAGAATATAATACTACAGAGGAGGAGGAGAATAATATAATACTACAGAGGAGGAGAATATAATACTACAGAGGAGGAGAATATAATACTACAGAGGAGGAGAATATAATACTACAGAGGAGGAGGAGAATATAATACTACAGAGGAGGAGAATATAATACTACAGAGGAGGAGGAGAATATAATACTACAGAGGAGGTGAATATAATACTACAGAGGAGGATAATGTAATACTACAGAGGAGGAGAATGTAATACTACAGAGGGGGAGAATATAATACTACAGAGGAGGAGGAGAATATAAGACTACAGAGAAGGAGAATATAATACTACACAGGAGGAGGAGAATATAATACTACAGAGGAGGAGAATATAATACTACAGAGGAGGATAATATAATACTACAGAGGAGGAGAATATAATACTACAGAGGAGGAGGAGAATGTAATACTACAGAGGAGGAGGAGAATATAACACTACAGAGGAGGAGAATATAATACTACAGAGGAGGATAATATAAAACTACAGAGGAGGAGGAGAATATAATACTACAGAGGAGGAGAATATAATACTACAGAGGAGGAGAATATAATACTACAGAGGAGGTGAATATCATACTACAGAGGAGGAGGAGAATACAATACTACAGAGGAGGAGAATATAATACTACAGAGGAGGATAATATAATACTACAGAGGAGGAGGAGAATATAATACTACAGAGGAGGAGAATATAATACTACAGAGGAGGAGAATATAATACTACAGAGGAGGAGAATATAATACTACAGAGGAGGAGGAGAATATAATACTACAGAGGAGGAGAATATAATACTACAGAGGAGGAGGAGAATAATATAATACTACAGAGGAGGAGAATATAATACTACAGAGGAGGAGAATATAATACTACAGAGGAGGAGAATATAATACTACAGAGTAGGAGGAGAATATAATACTACAGAGGAGGAGGAGAATATAATACTACAGAGGAGGAGGAGAATATAATACTACAGAGGAGGAGAATATAATACTACAGAGGAGGAGGAGAATATAATACTACAGAGGAGGAGAATATAATACTACAGAGGAGGAGAATATAATACTACAGAGGAGGAGAATATAATACTACGGAGGAGGAGGAGAATATAATACTACAGAGGAGGAGGAGAATATAATACTACAGAGGAGAATATAATACTACAGAGGAGGAGGAGAATATAATACTACAGAGGAGGGGAATATAATATTACAGAGGAGGAGGAGAATATTATACTACAGAGGAGGAGGAGAATATAATACTACAGATGAGGAGAATATAATACTACAGAGGAGGAGAATATAATACTACAGAGGAGGAGGAGAATGTAATACTATAGAGGAGGAGGAGAATATAATACTACAGAGGAGGAGAATATAATACTACAGAGGAGGATAATATAATACTACAGAGGAGGAGAATATAATACTACAGAGGAGGAGGAGAATGTAATACTATAGAGGAGGAGGAGAATATAATACTACAGAGGAGGAGAATATAATACTACAGAGGAGGATAATATAATACTACAGAGGAGGAGAATATAATACTACAGAGGAGTTGAATATCATACTACAGAGGAGGAGAATATAATACTACAGAGGAGGAGGAGAATATAATACTACAGAGGAGGAGAATATAATAGTACAGAGGAGGAGAATATAATACTACAGAGGAGGAGGAGAATATAATACTACAGAGGAGGAGAATATAATACTACAGAGGAGGAGGAGAATATAATACTACAGAGGAGGTGAATATAATACTACAGAGGAGGAGAATATAATACTACAGAGGAGGAGGAGAATATAATACTACAGAGGAGGAGAATATAATACTACAGAGGAGGAGGAGAATATAATACTACAGAGGAGGAGAATATAATACTACAGAGGAGGATAATATAATACTACAGAGGAGGAGGAGAATATAATACTACAGAGGAGGAGGAGAATATAATACTACAGAGGAGGAGAATATAATACTACAGAGGAGGAGGAGAATAATATAATACTACAGAGGAGGAGAATATAATACTACAGAGGAGGAGAATATAATACTACAGAGGAGGAGAATATAATACTACAGAGGAGGAGGAGAATATAATACTACAGAGGAGGAGAATATAATACTACAGAGGAGGAGGAGAATATAATACTACAGAGGAGGTGAATATAATACTACAGAGGAGGATAATGTAATACTACAGAGGAGGAGAATGTAATACTACAGAGGGGGAGAATATAATACTACAGAGGAGGAGGAGAATATAAGACTACAGAGAAGGAGAATATAATACTACACAGGAGGAGGAGAATATAATACTACAGAGGAGGAGAATATAATACTACAGAGGAGGATAATATAATACTACAGAGGAGGAGAATATAATACTACAGAGGAGGAGGAGAATGTAATACTACAGAGGAGGAGGAGAATATAACACTACAGAGGAGGAGAATATAATACTACAGAGGAGGATAATATAAAACTACAGAGGAGGAGGAGAATATAATACTACAGAGGAGGAGAATATAATACTACAGAGGAGGAGAATATAATACTACAGAGGAGGTGAATATCATACTACAGAGGAGGAGGAGAATACAATACTACAGAGGAGGAGAATATAATACTACAGAGGAGGATAATATAATACTACAGAGGAGGAGGAGAATATAATACTACAGAGGAGGAGAATATAATACTACAGAGGAGGAGAATATAATACTACAGAGGAGGAGAATATAATACTACAGAGGAGGAGGAGAATATAATACTACAGAGGAGGAGAATATAATACTACAGAGGAGGAGGAGAATAATATAATACTACAGAGGAGGAGAATATAATACTACAGAGGAGGAGAATATAATACTACAGAGGAGGAGAATATAATACTACAGAGTAGGAGGAGAATATAATACTACAGAGGAGGAGGAGAATATAATACTACAGAGGAGGAGGAGAATATAATACTACAGAGGAGGAGAATATAATACTACAGAGGAGGAGGAGAATATAATACTACAGAGGAGGAGAATATAATACTACAGAGGAGGAGAATATAATACTACAGAGGAGGAGAATATAATACTACGGAGGAGGAGGAGAATATAATACTACAGAGGAGGAGGAGAATATAATACTACAGAGGAGAATATAATACTACAGAGGAGGAGGAGAATATAATACTACAGAGGAGGGGAATATAATATTACAGAGGAGGAGGAGAATATTATACTACAGAGGAGGAGGAGAATATAATACTACAGATGAGGAGAATATAATACTACAGAGGAGGAGAATATAATACTACAGAGGAGGAGGAGAATGTAATACTATAGAGGAGGAGGAGAATATAATACTACAGAGGAGGAGAATATAATACTACAGAGGAGGATAATATAATACTACAGAGGAGGAGAATATAATACTACAGAGGAGGAGAATATAATACTACAGAGGAGGAGAATATAATACTACAGAGGAGTTGAATATCATACTACAGAGGAGGAGAATATAATACTACAGAGGAGGAGGAGAATATAATACTACAGAGGAGGAGAATATAATAGTACAGAGGAGGAGAATATAATACTACAGAGGAGGAGGAGAATATAATACTACAGAGGAGGAGAATATAATACTACAGAGGAGGAGGAGAATATAATACTACAGAGGAGGTGAATATAATACTACAGAGGAGGAGAATATAATACTACAGAGGAGGAGGAGAATATAATACTACAGAGGAGGAGAATATAATACTACAGAGGAGGAGGAGAATATAATACTACAGAGGAGGAGAATATAATACTACAGAGGAGGATAATATAATACTACAGAGGAGGAGGAGAATATAATACTACAGAGGAGGAGGAGAATATAATACTACAGAGGAGGAGAATATAATACTACAGAGGAGGAGGAGAATAATATAATACTACAGAGGAGGAGAATATAATACTACAGAGGAGGAGAATATAATACTACAGAGGAGGAGAATATAATACTACAGAGGAGGAGGAGAATATAATACTACAGAGGAGGAGAATATAATACTACAGAGGAGGAGGAGAATATAATACTACAGAGGAGGTGAATATAATACTACAGAGGAGGATAATGTAATACTACAGAGGGGGAGAATATAATACTACAGAGGAGGAGGAGAATATAAGACTACAGAGAAGGAGAATATAATACTACACAGGAGGAGGAGAATATAATACTACAGAGGAGGAGAATATAATACTACAGAGGAGGAGAATATAATACTACAGAGGAGGAGGAGAATATAATACTACAGAAGAGGAGGAGGATATAATACTACAGAGGAGGAGGAGAATATAATACTACAGAGGAGGAGGAGAATATAATACTACAGAGGAGGATAATATAATACTACAGAGGAGGAGGAGAATATAATACTACAGAGGAGGATAATATAATACTACAGAGGAGGAGGAGAATATAATACTACAGAGGAGGAGAATATAATACTACAGAGGAGGAGAATATAATACTACAGAGGAGGAGGAGAATATAATACTACAGAGGAGGAGGAGAATATAATACTACAGAGGAGGAGGAGAATATAATACTACAGAGGAGGAGAATATAATACAACAGAGGAGGAGGAGAATAATATAATACTACAGAGGAGGAGAATATAATACTACAGAGGAGGAGGAGAATATAATACTACAGAGGAGGAGAATATAATACTACACAGGAGGAGGAGAATATAATACTACAGAGGAGGAGAATATAATACTACAGAGGAGGAGAATATAATACTACAGAGGAGGAGGAGAATATAATACTACAGAAGAGGAGGAGGATATAATACTACAGAGGAGGAGGAGAATATAATACTACAGAGGAGGAGGAGAATATAATACTACAGAGGAGGATAATATAATACTACAGAGGAGGAGGAGAATATAATACTACAGAGGAGGAGGAGAATATAATACTACAGAGGAGGAGAATATAATACTACAGAGGAGGAGGAGAATATAATACTACAGAGGAGGAGAATATAATACTACAGAGGAGGAGGAGAATATAATACTACAGAGGAGGAGAATATAATACTACAGAGGAGGAGAATATAATACTACAGAGGAGGAGGAGAATATAATACTACAGAGGAGGAGGAGAATATAATACTACAGAGGAGGAGAATATAATACTACAGAGGAGGAGGAGAATAATATAATACTACAGAGGAGGAGAATATAATACTACAGAGGAGGAGAATATAATACTACAGAGGAGGAGAATATAATACTACAGAGGAGGAGGAGAATATAATACTACAGAGGAGGAGAATATAATACTACAGAGGAGGAGGAGAATATAATACTACAGAGGAGGTGAATATAATACTACAGAGGAGGATAATGTAATACTACAGAGGAGGAGAATGTAATACTACAGAGGGGGAGAATATAATACTACAGAGGAGGAGGAGAATATAAGACTACAGAGAAGGAGAATATAATACTACACAGGAGGAGGAGAATATAATACTACAGAGGAGGAGAATATAATACTACAGAGGAGGAGAATATAATACTACAGAGGAGGAGGAGAATATAATACTACAGAAGAGGAGGAGGATATAATACTACAGAGGAGGAGGAGAATATAATACTACAGAGGAGGAGGAGAATATAATACTACAGAGGAGGATAATATAATACTACAGAGGAGGAGGAGAATATAATACTACAGAGGAGGATAATATAATACTACAGAGGAGGAGGAGAATATAATACTACAGAGGAGGAGAATATAATACTACAGAGGAGGAGAATATAATACTACAGAGGAGGAGGAGAATATAATACTACAGAGGAGGAGGAGAATATAATACTACAGAGGAGGAGGAGAATATAATACTACAGAGGAGGAGAATATAATACAACAGAGGAGGAGGAGAATAATATAATACTACAGAGGAGGAGAATATAATACTACAGAGGAGGAGGAGAATATAATACTACAGAGGAGGAGAATATAATACTACACAGGAGGAGGAGAATATAATACTACAGAGGAGGAGAATATAATACTACAGAGGAGGAGAATATAATACTACAGAGGTGGAGGAGAATATAATACTACAGAAGAGGAGGAGGATATAATACTACAGAGGAGGAGGAGAATATAATACTACAGAGGAGGAGGAGAATATAATACTACAGAGGAGGATAATATAATACTACAGAGGAGGAGGAGAATATAATACTACAGAGGAGGATAATATAATACTACAGAGGAGGAGAATATAATACTACAGAGGAGGAGAATATAATACTACAGAGGAGGAGAATATAATACTACGGAGGAGGAGGAGAATATAATACTACAGAGGTTGAGGAGAATATAATACTACAGAGGAGAATATAATACTACAGAGGAGGAGGAGAATATAATACTACAGAGGAGGGGAATATAATATTACAGAGGAGGAGGAGAATATAATACTACAGAGGAGGAGGAGAATATAATACTACAGATGAGGAGAATATAATACTACAGAGGAGGAGAATATAATACTACAGAGGAGGAGGAGAATGTAATACTATAGAGGAGGAGGAGAATATAATACTACAGAGGAAGAGAATATAATACTACAGAGGAGGATAATATAATACTACAGAGGAGGAGAATATAATACAACAGAGGAGGAGAATATAATACTACAGAGGAGGAGAATATAATACTACAGAGGAGTTGAATATCATACTACAGAGGAGGAGAATATAATACTACAGAGGAGGAGGAGAATATAATACTACAGAGGAGGAGAATATAATAGTACAGAGGAGGAGAATATAATACTACAGAGGAGGAGGAGAATATAATACTACAGAGGAGGTGAATATAATACTACAGAGGAGGAGAATATAATACTACAGAGGAGGAGGAGAATATAATACTACAGAGGAGGAGAATATAATACTACAGAGGAGGAGGAGAATATAATACTACAGAGGAGGAGAATATAATACTACAGAGGAGGATAATATAATACTACAGAGGAGGAGGAGAATATAATACTACAGAGGAGGAGGAGAATATAATACTACAGAGGAGGAGAATATAATACTACAGAGGAGGAGGAGAATAATATAATACTACAGAGGAGGAGAATATAATACTACAGAGGAGGAGAATATAATACTACAGAGGAGGAGAATATAATACTACAGAGGAGGAGGAGAATATAATACTACAGAGGAGGAGAATATAATACTACAGAGGAGGAGGAGAATATAATACTACAGAGGAGGTGAATATAATACTACAGAGGAGGATAATGTAATACTACAGAGGAGGAGAATGTAATACTACAGAGGGGGAGAATATAATACTACAGAGGAGGAGGAGAATATAAGACTACAGAGAAGGAGAATATAATACTACACAGGAGGAGGAGAATATAATACTACAGAGGAGGAGAATATAATACTACAGAGGAGGAGAATATAATACTACAGAGGAGGAGGAGAATATAATACTACAGAAGAGGAGGAGGATATAATACTACAGAGGAGGAGGAGAATATAATACTACAGAGGAGGAGGAGAATATAATACTACAGAGGAGGATAATATAATACTACAGAGGAGGAGGAGAATATAATACTACAGAGGAGGATAATATAATACTACAGAGGAGGAGGAGAATATAATACTACAGAGGAGGAGAATATAATACTACAGAGGAGGAGAATATAATACTACAGAGGAGGAGGAGAATATAATACTACAGAGGAGGAGGAGAATATAATACTACAGAGGAGGAGGAGAATATAATACTACAGAGGAGGAGAATATAATACAACAGAGGAGGAGGAGAATAATATAATACTACAGAGGAGGAGAATATAATACTACAGAGGAGGAGGAGAATATAATACTACAGAGGAGGAGAATATAATACTACACAGGAGGAGGAGAATATAATACTACAGAGGAGGAGAATATAATACTACAGAGGAGGAGAATATAATACTACAGAGGAGGAGGAGAATATAATACTACAGAAGAGGAGGAGGATATAATACTACAGAGGAGGAGGAGAATATAATACTACAGAGGAGGAGGAGAATATAATACTACAGAGGAGGATAATATAATACTACAGAGGAGGAGGAGAATATAATACTACAGAGGAGGAGGAGAATATAATACTACAGAGGAGGAGAATATAATACTACAGAGGAGGAGGAGAATATAATACTACAGAGGAGGAGAATATAATACTACAGAGGAGGAGGAGAATATAATACTACAGAGGAGGAGAATATAATACTACAGAGGAGGAGAATATAATACTACAGAGGAGGAGGAGAATATAATACTACAGAGGAGGAGGAGAATATAATACTACAGAGGAGGAGAATATAATACTACAGAGGAGGAGGAGAATAATATAATACTACAGAGGAGGAGAATATAATACTACAGAGGAGGAGAATATAATACTACAGAGGAGGAGAATATAATACTACAGAGGAGGAGGAGAATATAATACTACAGAGGAGGAGAATATAATACTACAGAGGAGGAGGAGAATATAATACTACAGAGGAGGTGAATATAATACTACAGAGGAGGATAATGTAATACTACAGAGGAGGAGAATGTAATACTACAGAGGGGGAGAATATAATACTACAGAGGAGGAGGAGAATATAAGACTACAGAGAAGGAGAATATAATACTACACAGGAGGAGGAGAATATAATACTACAGAGGAGGAGAATATAATACTACAGAGGAGGAGAATATAATACTACAGAGGAGGAGGAGAATATAATACTACAGAAGAGGAGGAGGATATAATACTACAGAGGAGGAGGAGAATATAATACTACAGAGGAGGAGGAGAATATAATACTACAGAGGAGGATAATATAATACTACAGAGGAGGAGGAGAATATAATACTACAGAGGAGGATAATATAATACTACAGAGGAGGAGGAGAATATAATACTACAGAGGAGGAGAATATAATACTACAGAGGAGGAGAATATAATACTACAGAGGAGGAGGAGAATATAATACTACAGAGGAGGAGGAGAATATAATACTACAGAGGAGGAGGAGAATATAATACTACAGAGGAGGAGAATATAATACAACAGAGGAGGAGGAGAATAATATAATACTACAGAGGAGGAGAATATAATACTACAGAGGAGGAGGAGAATATAATACTACAGAGGAGGAGAATATAATACTACACAGGAGGAGGAGAATATAATACTACAGAGGAGGAGAATATAATACTACAGAGGAGGAGAATATAATACTACAGAGGAGGAGGAGAATATAATACTACAGAAGAGGAGGAGGATATAATACTACAGAGGAGGAGGAGAATATAATACTACAGAGGAGGAGGAGAATATAATACTACAGAGGAGGATAATATAATACTACAGAGGAGGAGGAGAATATAATACTACAGAGGAGGAGGAGAATATAATACTACAGAGGAGGAGAATATAATACTACAGAGGAGGAGGAGAATATAATACTACAGAGGAGGAGAATATAATACTACAGAGGAGGAGGAGAATATAATACTACAGAGGAGGAGAATATAATACTACAGAGGAGGAGAATATAATACTACAGAGGAGGAGGAGAATATAATACTACAGAGGAGGAGGAGAATATAATACTACAGAGGAGGAGAATATAATACTACAGAGGAGGAGGAGAATAATATAATACTACAGAGGAGGAGAATATAATACTACAGAGGAGGAGAATATAATACTACAGAGGAGGAGAATATAATACTACAGAGGAGGAGGAGAATATAATACTACAGAGGAGGTGAATATAATACTACAGAGGAGGATAATGTAATACTACAGAGGAGGAGAATGTAATACTACAGAGGGGGAGAATATAATACTACAGAGGAGGAGGAGAATATAAGACTACAGAGAAGGAGAATATAATACTACACAGGAGGAGGAGAATATAATACTACAGAGGAGGAGAATATAATACTACAGAGGAGGAGAATATAATACTACAGAGGAGGAGGAGAATATAATACTACAGAAGAGGAGGAGGATATAATACTACAGAGGAGGAGGAGAATATAATACTACAGAGGAGGAGGAGAATATAATACTACAGAGGAGGATAATATAATACTACAGAGGAGGAGGAGAATATAATACTACAGAGGAGGATAATATAATACTACAGAGGAGGAGGAGAATATAATACTACAGAGGAGGAGAATATAATACTACAGAGGAGGAGAATATAATACTACAGAGGAGGAGGAGAATATAATACTACAGAGGAGGAGGAGAATATAATACTACAGAGGAGGAGGAGAATATAATACTACAGAGGAGGAGAATATAATACAACAGAGGAGGAGGAGAATAATATAATACTACAGAGGAGGAGAATATAATACTACAGAGGAGGAGGAGAATATAATACTACAGAGGAGGAGAATATAATACTACACAGGAGGAGGAGAATATAATACTACAGAGGAGGAGAATATAATACTACAGAGGAGGAGAATATAATACTACAGAGGAGGAGGAGAATATAATACTACAGAAGAGGAGGAGGATATAATACTACAGAGGAGGAGGAGAATATAATACTACAGAGGAGGAGGAGAATATAATACTACAGAGGAGGATAATATAATACTACAGAGGAGGAGGAGAATATAATACTACAGAGGAGGATAATATAATACTACAGAGGAGGAGAATATAATACTACAGAGGAGGAGAATATAATACTACAGAGGAGGAGAATATAATACTACGGAGGAGGAGGAGAATATAATACTACAGAGGAGGAGGAGAATATAATACTACAGAGGAGAATATAATACTACAGAGGAGGAGGAGAATATAATACTACAGAGGAGGGGAATATAATATTACAGAGGAGGAGGAGAATATAATACTACAGAGGAGGAGGAGAATATAATACTACAGATGAGGAGAATATAATACTACAGAGGAGGAGAATATAATAATACAGAGGAGGAGGAGAATGTAATACTATAGAGGAGGAGGAGAATATAATACTACAGAGGAAGAGAATATAATACTACAGAGGAGGATAATATAATACTACAGAGGAGGAGAATATAATACTACAGAGGAGGAGAATATAATACTACAGAGGAGGAGAATATAATACTACAGAGGAGTTGAATATCATACTACAGAGGAGGAGAATATAATACTACAGAGGAGGAGGAGAATATAATACTACAGAGGAGGAGAATATAATAGTACAGAGGAGGAGAATATAATACTACAGAGGAGGAGGAGAATATAATACTACAGAGGAGGAGAATATAATACTACAGAGGAGGAGGAGAATATAATACTACAGAGGAGGTGAATATAATACTAAAGAGGAGGAGAATATAATACTACAGAGGAGGAGGAGAATATAATACTACAGAGGAGGAGAATATAATACTACAGAGGAGGAGGAGAATATAATACTACAGAGGAGGAGAATATAATACTACAGAGGAGGATAATATAATACTACAGAGGAGGAGGAGAATATAATACTACAGAGGAGGAGGAGAATATAATACTACAGAGGAGGAGAATATAATACTACAGAGGAGGAGAATAATATAATACTACAGAGGAGGAGAATATAATACTACAGAGGAGGAGAATATAATACTACAGAGGAGGAGAATATAATACTACAGAGGAGGAGGAGAATATAATACTACAGAGGAGGAGAATATAATACTACAGAGGAGGAGGAGAATATAATACTACAGAGGAGGTGAATATAATACTACAGAGGAGGATAATGTAATACTACAGAGGAGGAGAATGTAATACTACAGAGGGGGAGAATATAATACTACAGAGGAGGAGGAGAATATAAGACTACAGAGAAGGAGAATATAATACTACACAGGAGGAGGAGAATATAATACTACAGAGGAGGAGAATATAATACTACAGAGGAGGAGAATATAATACTACAGAGGAGGAGGAGAATATAATACTACAGAAGAGGAGGAGGATATAATACTACAGAGGAGGAGGAGAATATAATACTACAGAGGAGGAGAATATAATACTACAGAGGAGGAGAATATAATACTACAGAGGAGGAGGAGAATATAATACTACAGAGGAGGAGGAGAATATAATACTACAGAGGAGGAGGAGAATATAATACTACAGAGGAGGAGAATATAATACAACAGAGGAGGAGGAGAATAATATAATACTACAGAGGAGGAGAATATAATACTACAGAGGAGGAGGAGAATATAATACTACAGAGGAGGAGAATATAATACTACAAAGGAGGAGGAGAATATAATACTACAGAGGAGGTGAATATAATACTACAGAGGAGGATAATGTAATACTACAGAGGAGGAGAATGTAATACTACAGAGGGGGAGAATATAATACTACAGAGGAGGAGGAGAATATAATACTACAGAGAAGGAGAATATAATACTACACAGGAGGAGGAGAATATAATACTACAGAGGAGGAGAATATAATACTACAGAGGAGGAGAATATAATACTACAGAGGAGGAGGAGAATATAATACTACAGAAGAGGAGGAGGATATAATACTACAGAGGAGGAGGAGAATATAATACTACAGAGGAGGAGGAGAATATAATACTACAGAGGAGGATAATATAATACTACAGAGGAGGAGGAGAATATAATACTACAGAGGAGGATAATATAATACTACAGAGGAGGAGGAGAATATAATACTACAGAGGAGGAGAATATAATACTACAGAGGAGGAGAATATAATACTACAGAGGAGGAGGAGAATATAATACTACAGAGGAGGAGGAGAATATAATACTACAGAGGAGGAGGAGAATATAATACTACAGAGGAGGAGAATATAATACAACAGAGGAGGAGGAGAATAATATAATACTACAGAGGAGGAGAATATAATACTACAGAGGAGGAGAATATAATACTACAGAGGAGGAGGAGAATATAATACTACAGAGGAGGAGAATATAATACTACAGAGGAGGAGGTGAATATAATACTACAGAGGAGGAGAATATAATACTACAGAGAAGGAGGAGAATATAATACTACAGAGGAGGTGAATATAATACTACAGAGGAGGAGAATATAATACTACAGAGGAGGAGGAGAATATAATACTACAGAGGAGGAGGAGAATATAATACTACAGAGGAGGAGGAGGAGAATATAATACTACAGAGGAGGAGGAGAATATAATACTACAGAGGAGGAGAATATAATACTACAGAGGAGGAGGACAATATAATACTACAGAGGAGGAGAATATAATACTACAGAGGAGGAGGAGAATATAATACTACAGAGGAGGTGAATATAATACTACAGAGGAGGTGAATATAATACTACAGAGGAGGAGAATATAATACTACAGAGGAGGAGGTGAATAATATAATACTACAGAGGAGGAGAATATAATACTACAGAGGAGGAGAATATAATACTACAGAGGAGAAGAATATAATACTACAGAGGAGGAGGAGAATATAATACTACAGAGGAGGAGAATATAATACTACAGAGGAGGAGGAGAATATAATACTACAGAGGAGGTGAATGTAATACTACAGAGGGGGAGAATATAATACTACAGAGGAGGAGGAGAATATAATACTACAGAGGAGGAGAATATAATACTACAGAGGAGGAGAATATAATACTACAGAGGAGGAGAATATAATACTACAGAGGAGGAGGAGAATATAATACTACAGAGGAGGAGGAGAATATAATACTACAGAGGAGGAGAATATAATACTACAGAGGAGGAGGAGAATAATATAATACTACAGAGGAGGAGAATATAATACTACAGAGGAGGAGAATATAATACTACAGAGGAGGAGAATATAATACTACAGAGGAGGAGGAGAATATAATACTACAGAGGAGGAGAATATAATACTACAGAGGAGGAGGAGAATATAATACTACAGAGGAGGTGAATATAATACTACAGAGGAGGATAATGTAATACTACAGAGGAGGAGAATGTAATACTACAGAGGGGGAGAATATAATACTACAGAGGAGGAGGAGAATATAAGACTACAGAGAAGGAGAATATAATACTACACAGGAGGAGGAGAATATAATACTACAGAGGAGGAGAATATAATACTACAGAGGAGGAGAATATAATACTACAGAGGAGGAGGAGAATATAATACTACAGAAGAGGAGGAGGATATAATACTACAGAGGAGGAGGAGAATATAATACTACAGAGGAGGAGGAGAATATAATACTACAGAGGAGGATAATATAATACTACAGAGGAGGAGGAGAATATAATACTACAGAGGAGGATAATATAATACTACAGAGGAGGAGGAGAATATAATACTACAGAGGAGGAGAATATAATACTACAGAGGAGGAGAATATAATACTACAGAGGAGGAGGAGAATATAATACTACAGAGGAGGAGAATATAATACTACAGAGGAGGAGGAGAATAATAATACTACAGAGGAGGAGAATATAATACTACAGAGGAGGAGGAGAATATAATACTACAGAGGAGGAGAATATAATACTACAGAGGAGGAGGAGAATATAATACTACAGAGGAGGAGAATATAATACTACAGAGGAGGAGAATATAATACTACAGAGGAGGAGGAGAATATAATACTACAGAAGAGGAGGAGGATATAATACTAAGA
>NW_027462159.1:0-46516 GCF_050947455.1 Rhinoderma darwinii
ACTCCTGAACCGTAAGTCCTAGACGCTCGCTCTTGGCTGCATTCGATTCAGCTCGTGGCAGCCAGTCTAAAAAACACTATCTTGGACTTCTCTGCATGTTTCCCAGGCGAGAAATTGGCAGCATGTTCAGAACCATGTTTCTGTGAATAACTCCTGAACCGTAAGTCCTAGACGCTCGATCTTGGCGGCATTCGTCTCAGCGCCTGGCAATTAGTATAGGAGCACTGTGTTTGACTTCTCTGGATGTTTCCCAGGCGAGTTATTGACAAGTAAATCCTAGACGCTCGATCTTGGTTATTTTCGCTTTCGCGGCTGGCAGTAAAAGAACCATGTTTCTGTGAATAACTCCTGAACCGTAAGTCCTAGACGCTCGCTCTTGGCTGCATTCGATTCAGCTCGTGGCAGCCAGTCTAAAAAACACTATCTTGGACTTCTCTGCATGTTTCCCAGGCGAGCAATTGGCAGCATGTTCAGAACCATGTTTCTGTGAATAACTCCTGAACCGTAAGTCCTAGACGCTCGCTCTTGGCTGCATTCGATTCAGCTCGTGGCAGCCAGTCTAAAAAACACTATCTTGGACTTCTCTGCATGTTTCCCAGGCGAGAAATTGGCAGCATGTTCAGAACCATGTTTCTGTGAATAACTCCTGAACCGTAAGTCCTAGACGCTCGCTCTTGGCTGCATTCGATTCAGCTCGTGGCAGCCAGTCTAAAAAACACTATCTTGGACTTCTCTGCATGTTTCCCAGGCGAGCAATTGGCAGCATGTTCAGAACCATGTTTCTGTGAATAACTCCTGAACCGTAAGTCCTAGACGCTCGCTCTTGGCTGCATTCGATTCAGCTCGTGGCAGCCAGTCTAAAAAACACTATCTTGGACTTCTCTGCATGTTTCCCAGGCGAGCAATTGGCAGCATGTTCAGAACCATGTTTCTGTGAATAACTCCTGAACCGTAAGTCCTAGACGCTCGCTCTTGGCTGCATTCGATTCAGCTCGTGGCAGCCAGTCTAAAAAACACTATCTTGGACTTCTCTGCATGTTTCCCAGGCGAGAAATTGGCAGCATGTTCAGAACCATGTTTCTGTGAATAACTCCTGAACCGTAAGTCCTAGACGCTCGCTCTTGGCTGCATTCGATTCAGCTCGTGGCAGCCAGTCTAAAAAACACTATCTTGGACTTCTCTGCATGTTTCCCAGGCGAGCAATTGGCAGCATGTTCAGAACCATGTTTCTGTGAATAACTCCTGAACCGTAAGTCCTAGACGCTCGCTCTTGGCTGCATTCGATTCAGCTCGTGGCAGCCAGTCTAAAAAACACTATCTTGGACTTCTCTGCATGTTTCCCAGGCGAGAAATTGGCAGCATGTTCAGAACCATGTTTCTGTGAATAACTCCTGAACCGTAAGTCCTAGACGCTCGCTCTTGGCTGCATTCGATTCAGCTCGTGGCAGCCAGTCTAAAAAACACTATCTCGGACTTCTCTGCATGTTTCCCAGGCGAGCAATTGGCAGCATGTTCAGAACCATGTTTCTGTGAATAACTCCTGAACCGTAAGTCCTAGACGCTCGCTCTTGGCTGCATTCGATTCAGCTCGTGGCAGCCAGTCTAAAAAACACTATCTTGGACTTCTCTGCATGTTTCCCAGGCGAGAAATTGGCAGCATGTTCAGAACCATGTTTCTGTGAATAACTCCTGAACCGTAAGTCCTAGACGCTCGATCTTGGCGGCATTCGTCTCAGCGCCTGGCAATTAGTATAGGAGCACTGTGTTTGACTTCTCTGGATGTTTCCCAGGCGAGTTATTGACAAGTAAATCCTAGACGCTCGATCTTGGTTATTTTCGCTTTCGCGGCTGGCAGTAAAAGAACCATGTTTCTGTGAATAACTCCTGAACCGTAAGTCCTAGACGCTCGCTCTTGGCTGCATTCGATTCAGCTCGTGGCAGCCAGTCTAAAAAACACTATCTTGGACTTCTCTGCATGTTTCCCAGGCGAGCAATTGGCAGCATGTTCAGAACCATGTTTCTGTGAATAACTCCTGAACCGTAAGTCCTAGACGCTCGCTCTTGGCTGCATTCGATTCAGCTCGTGGCAGCCAGTCTAAAAAACACTATCTTGGACTTCTCTGCATGTTTCCCAGGCGAGAAATTGGCAGCATGTTCAGAACCATGTTTCTGTGAATAACTCCTGAACCGTAAGTCCTAGACGCTCGCTCTTGGCTGCATTCGATTCAGCTCGTGGCAGCCAGTCTAAAAAACACTATCTCGGACTTCTCTGCATGTTTCCCAGGCGAGCAATTGGCAGCATGTTCAGAACCATGTTTCTGTGAATAACTCCTGAACCGTAAGTCCTAGACGCTCGCTCTTGGCTGCATTCGATTCAGCTCGTGGCAGCCAGTCTAAAAAACACTATCTTGGACTTCTCTGCATGTTTCCCAGGCGAGAAATTGGCAGCATGTTCAGAACCATGTTTCTGTGAATAACTCCTGAACCGTAAGTCCTAGACGCTCGATCTTGGCGGCATTCGTCTCAGCGCCTGGCAATTAGTATAGGAGCACTGTGTTTGACTTCTCTGGATGTTTCCCAGGCGAGTTATTGACAAGTAAATCCTAGACGCTCGATCTTGGTTATTTTCGCTTTCGCGGCTGGCAGTAAAAGAACCATGTTTCTGTGAATAACTCCTGAACCGTAAGTCCTAGACGCTCGCTCTTGGCTGCATTCGATTCAGCTCGTGGCAGCCAGTCTAAAAAACACTATCTTGGACTTCTCTGCATGTTTCCCAGGCGAGCAATTGGCAGCATGTTCAGAACCATGTTTCTGTGAATAACTCCTGAACCGTAAGTCCTAGACGCTCGCTCTTGGCTGCATTCGATTCAGCTCGTGGCAGCCAGTCTAGAAAACACTATCTTGGACTTCTCTGCATGTTTCCCAGGCGAGCAATTGGCAGCATGTTCAGAACCATGTTTCTGTGAATAACTCCTGAACCGTAAGTCACAGACGCTCGCTCTTGGCTGCATTCGATTCAGCTCGTGGCAGCCAGTCTAAAAAACACTATCTTGGACTTCTCTGCATGTTCCTAAGGCAAATGTTTCTAAAGCTAATTCTTGAACCGTAAGTCCTAGACGCTCGATCTTGGCGGCATTCGTCTCAGCGCCTGGCAATTAGTATAGGAGCACTGTGTTTGACTTCTCTGGATGTTTCCCAGGCGAGTTATTGACAAGTAAATCCTAGACGCTCGATCTTGGTTATTTTCGCTTTCGCGGCTGGCAGTAAAAGAACCATGTTTCTGTGAATAACTCCTGAACCGTAAGTCCTAGACGCTCGCTCTTGGCTGCATTCGATTCAGCTCGTGGCAGCCAGTCTAAAAAACACTATCTTGGACTTCTCTGCATGTTTCCCAGGCGAGCAATTGGCAGCATGTTCAGAACCATGTTTCTGTGAATAACTCCTGAACCGTAAGTCCTAGACGCTCGCTCTTGGCTGCATTCGATTCAGCTCGTGGCAGCCAGTCTAAAAAACACTATCTTGGACTTCTCTGCATGTTCCTAAGGCAAATGTTTCTAAAGCTAATTCTTGAACCGTAAGTCCTAGACGCTCGATCTTGGCGGCATTCGTCTCAGCGCCTGGCAATTAGTATAGGAGCACTGTGTTTGACTTCTCTGGATGTTTCCCAGGCGAGTTATTGACAAGTAAACCCTAGACGCTCGATCTTGGTTATTTTCGCTTTCGCGGCTGGCAGTAAAAGAACCATGTTTCTGTGAATAACTCCTGAACCGTAAGTCCTAGACGCTCGCTCTTGGCTGCATTCGATTCAGCTCGTGGCAGCCAGTCTAAAAAACACTATCTTGGACTTCTCTGCATGTTTCCCAGGCGAGAAATTGGCAGCATGTTCAGAACCATGTTTCTGTGAATAACTCCTGAACCGTAAGTCCTAGACGCTCGATCTTGGCGGCATTCGTCTCAGCGCCTGGCAATTAGTATAGGAGCACTGTGTTTGACTTCTCTGGATGTTTCCCAGGCGAGTTATTGACAAGTAAATCCTAGACGCTCGATCTTGGTTATTTTCGCTTTCGCGGCTGGCAGTAAAAGAACCATGTTTCTGTGAATAACTCCTGAACCGTAAGTCCTAGACGCTCGCTCTTGGCTGCATTCGATTCAGCTCGTGGCAGCCAGTCTAAAAAACACTATCTTGGACTTCTCTGCATGTTTCCCAGGCGAGCAATTGGCAGCATGTTCAGAACCATGTTTCTGTGAATAACTCCTGAACCGTAAGTCCTAGACGCTCGCTCTTGGCTGCATTCGATTCAGCTCGTGGCAGCCAGTCTAAAAAACACTATCTTGGACTTCTCTGCATGTTTCCCAGGCGAGAAATTGGCAGCATGTTCAGAACCATGTTTCTGTGAATAACTCCTGAACCGTAAGTCCTAGACGCTCGCTCTTGGCTGCATTCGATTCAGCTCGTGGCAGCCAGTCTAAAAAACACTATCTTGGACTTCTCTGCATGTTTCCCAGGCGAGCAATTGGCAGCATGTTCAGAACCATGTTTCTGTGAATAACTCCTGAACCGTAAGTCCTAGACGCTCGCTCTTGGCTGCATTCGATTCAGCTCGTGGCAGCCAGTCTAAAAAACACTATCTTGGACTTCTCTGCATGTTTCCCAGGCGAGAAATTGGCAGCATGTTCAGAACCATGTTTCTGTGAATAACTCCTGAACCGTAAGTCCTAGACGCTCGCTCTTGGCTGCATTCGATTCAGCTCGTGGCAGCCAGTCTAAAAAACACTATCTTGGACTTCTCTGCATGTTTCCCAGGCGAGAAATTGGCAGCATGTTCAGAACCATGTTTCTGTGAATAACTCCTGAACCGTAAGTCCTAGACGCTCGATCTTGGCGGCATTCGTCTCAGCGCCTGGCAATTAGTATAGGAGCACTGTGTTTGACTTCTCTGGATGTTTCCCAGGCGAGTTATTGACAAGTAAATCCTAGACGCTCGATCTTGGTTATTTTCGCTTTCGCGGCTGGCAGTAAAAGAACCATGTTTCTGTGAATAACTCCTGAACCGTAAGTCCTAGACGCTCGCTCTTGGCTGCATTCGATTCAGCTCGTGGCAGCCAGTCTAAAAAACACTATCTTGGACTTCTCTGCATGTTTCCCAGGCGAGAAATTGGCAGCATGTTCAGAACCATGTTTCTGTGAATAACTCCTGAACCGTAAGTCCTAGACGCTCGATCTTGGCGGCATTCGTCTCAGCGCCTGGCAATTAGTATAGGAGCACTGTGTTTGACTTCTCTGGATGTTTCCCAGGCGAGTTATTGACAAGTAAATCCTAGACGCTCGATATTGGTTATTTTCGCTTTCGCGGCTGGCAGTAAAAGAACCATGTTTCTGTGAATAACTCCTGAACCGTAAGTCCTAGACGCTCGCTCTTGGCTGCATTCGATTCAGCTCGTGGCAGCCAGTCTAAAAAACACTATCTTGGACTTCTCTGCATGTTTCCCAGGCGAGCAATTGGCAGCATGTTCAGAACCATGTTTCTGTGAATAACTCCTGAACCGTAAGTCCTAGACGCTCGCTCTTGGCTGCATTCGATTCAGCTCGTGGCAGCCAGTCTAAAAAACACTATCTTGGACTTCTCTGCATGTTTCCCAGGCGAGAAATTGGCAGCATGTTCAGAACCATGTTTCTGTGAATAACTCCTGAACCGTAAGTCCTAGACGCTCGCTCTTGGCTGCATTCGATTCAGCTCGTGGCAGCCAGTCTAAAAAACACTATCTCGGAATTCTCTGCATGTTTCCCAGGCGAGCAATTGGCAGCATGTTCAGAACCATGTTTCTGTGAATAACTCCTGAACCGTAAGTCCTAGACGCTCGCTCTTGGCTGCATTCGATTCAGCTCGTGGCAGCCAGTCTAAAAAACACTATCTTGGACTTCTCTGCATGTTTCCCAGGCGAGAAATTGGCAGCATGTTCAGAACCATGTTTCTGTGAATAACTCCTGAACCGTAAGTCCTAGACGCTCGATCTTGGCGGCATTCGTCTCAGCGCCTGGCAATTAGTATAGGAGCACTGTGTTTGACTTCTCTGGATGTTTCCCAGGCGAGTTATTGACAAGTAAATCCTAGACGCTCGATCTTGGTTATTTTCGCTTTCGCGGCTGGCAGTAAAAGAACCATGTTTCTGTGAATAACTCCTGAACCGTAAGTCCTAGACGCTCGCTCTTGGCTGCATTCGATTCAGCTCGTGGCAGCCAGTCTAAAAAACACTATCTTGGACTTCTCTGCATGTTTCCCAGGCGAGCAATTGGCAGCATGTTCAGAACCATGTTTCTGTGAATAACTCCTGAACCGTAAGTCCTAGACGCTCGCTCTTGGCTGCATTCGATTCAGCTCGTGGCAGCCAGTCTAAAAAACACTATCTTGGACTTCTCTGCATGTTTCCCAGGCGAGCAATTGGCAGCATGTTCAGAACCATGTTTCTGTGAATAACTCCTGAACCGTAAGTCACAGACTCTCGCTCTTGGCTGCATTCGATTCAGCTCGTGGCAGCCAGTCTAAAAAACACTATCTTGGACTTCTCTGCATGTTCCTAAGGCAAATGTTTCTAAAGCTAATTCTTGAACCGTAAGTCCTAGACGCTCGATCTTGGCGGCATTCGTCTCAGCGCCTGGCAATTAGTATAGGAGCACTGTGTTTGACTTCTCTGGATGTTTCCCAGGCGAGTTATTGACAAGTAAATCCTAGACGCTCGATCTTGGTTATTTTCGCTTTCGCGGCTGGCAGTAAAAGAACCATGTTTCTGTGAATAACTCCTGAACCGTAAGTCCTAGACGCTCGCTCTTGGCTGCATTCGATTCAGCTCGTGGCAGCCAGTCTAAAAAACACTATCTTGGACTTCTCTGCATGTTTCCCAGGCGAGCAATTGGCAGCATGTTCAGAACCATGTTTCTGTGAATAACTCCTGAACCGTAAGTCCTAGACGCTCGCTCTTGGCTGCATTCGATTCAGCTCGTGGCAGCCAGTCTAAAAAACACTATCTTGGACTTCTCTGCATGTTCCTAAGGCAAATGTTTCTAAAGCTAATTCTTGAACCGTAAGTCCTAGACGCTCGATCTTGGCGGCATTCGTCTCAGCGCCTGGCAATTAGTATAGGAGCACTGTGTTTGACTTCTCTGGATGTTTCCCAGGCGAGTTATTGACAAGTAAACCCTAGACGCTCGATCTTGGTTATTTTCGCTTTCGCGGCTGGCAGTAAAAGAACCATGTTTCTGTGAATAACTCCTGAACCGTAAGTCCTAGACGCTCGCTCTTGGCTGCATTCGATTCAGCTCGTGGCAGCCAGTCTAAAAAACACTATCTTGGACTTCTCTGCATGTTTCCCAGGCGAGAAATTGGCAGCATGTTCAGAACCATGTTTCTGTGAATAACTCCTGAACCGTAAGTCCTAGACGCTCGATCTTGGCGGCATTCGTCTCAGCGCCTGGCAATTAGTATAGGAGCACTGTGTTTGACTTCTCTGGATGTTTCCCAGGCGAGTTATTGACAAGTAAATCCTAGACGCTCGATCTTGGTTATTTTCGCTTTCGCGGCTGGCAGTAAAAGAACCATGTTTCTGTGAATAACTCCTGAACCGTAAGTCCTAGACGCTCGCTCTTGGCTGCATTCGATTCAGCTCGTGGCAGCCAGTCTAAAAAACACTATCTTGGACTTCTCTGCATGTTTCCCAGGCGAGCAATTGGCAGCATGTTCAGAACCATGTTTCTGTGAATAACTCCTGAACCGTAAGTCCTAGACGCTCGCTCTTGGCTGCATTCGATTCAGCTCGTGGCAGCCAGTCTAAAAAACACTATCTTGGACTTCTCTGCATGTTTCCCAGGCGAGCAATTGGCAGCATGTTCAGAACCATGTTTCTGTGAATAACTCCTGAACCGTAAGTCCTAGACGCTCGCTCTTGGCTGCATTCGATTCAGCTCGTGGCAGCCAGTCTAAAAAACACTATCTTGGACTTCTCTGCATGTTTCCCAGGCGAGCAATTGGCAGCATGTTCAGAACCATGTTTCTGTGAATAACTCCTGAACCGTAAGTCCTAGACGCTCGCTCTTGGCTGCATTCGATTCAGCTCGTGGCAGCCAGTCTAAAAAACACTATCTTGGACTTCTCTGCATGTTTCCCAGGCGAGAAATTGGCAGCATGTTCAGAACCATGTTTCTGTGAATAACTCCTGAACCGTAAGTCCTAGACGCTCGATCTTGGCGGCATTCGTCTCAGCGCCTGGCAATTAGTATAGGAGCACTGTGTTTGACTTCTCTGGATGTTTCCCAGGCGAGTTATTGACAAGTAAATCCTAGACGCTCGATCTTGGTTATTTTCGCTTTCGCGGCTGGCAGTAAAAGAACCATGTTTCTGTGAATAACTCCTGAACCGTAAGTCCTAGACGCTCGCTCTTGGCTGCATTCGATTCAGCTCGTGGCAGCCAGTCTAAAAAACACTATCTTGGACTTCTCTGCATGTTTCCCAGGCGAGCAATTGGCAGCATGTTCAGAACCATGTTTCTGTGAATAACTCCTGAACCGTAAGTCCTAGACGCTCGCTCTTGGCTGCATTCGATTCAGCTCGTGGCAGCCAGTCTAAAAAACACTATCTTGGACTTCTCTGCATGTTTCCCAGGCGAGCAATTGGCAGCATGTTCAGAACCATGTTTCTGTGAATAACTCCTGAACCGTAAGTCCTAGACGCTCGCTCTTGGCTGCATTCGATTCAGCTCGTGGCAGCCAGTCTAAAAAACACTATCTTGGACTTCTCTGCATGTTTCCCAGGCGAGCAATTGGCAGCATGTTCAGAACCATGTTTCTGTGAATAACTCCTGAACCGTAAGTCCTAGACGCTCGCTCTTGGCTGCATTCGATTCAGCTCGTGGCAGCCAGTCTAAAAAACACTATCTTGGACTTCTCTGCATGTTTCCCAGGCGAGAAATTGGCAGCATGTTCAGAACCATGTTTCTGTGAATAACTCCTGAACCGTAAGTCCTAGACGCTCGATCTTGGCGGCATTCGTCTCAGCGCCTGGCAATTAGTATAGGAGCACTGTGTTTGACTTCTCTGGATGTTTCCCAGGCGAGTTATTGACAAGTAAATCCTAGACGCTCGATCTTGGTTATTTTCGCTTTCGCGGCTGGCAGTAAAAGAACAATGTTTCTGTGAATAACTCCTGAACCGTAAGTCCTAGACGCTCGCTCTTGGCTGCATTCGATTCAGCTCGTGGCAGCCAGTCTAAAAAACACTATCTTGGACTTCTCTGCATGTTTCCCAGGCGAGAAATTGGCAGCATGTTCAGAACCATGTTTCTGTGAATAACTCCTGAACCGTAAGTCCTAGACGCTCGATCTTGGCGGCATTCGTCTCAGCGCCTGGCAATTAGTATAGGAGCACTGTGTTTGACTTCTCTGGATGTTTCCCAGGCGAGTTATTGACAAGTAAATCCTAGACGCTCGATCTTGGTTATTTTCGCTTTCGCGGCTGGCAGTAAAAGAACCATGTTTCTGTGAATAACTCCTGAACCGTAAGTCCTAGACGCTCGCTCTTGGCTGCATTCGATTCAGCTCGTGGCAGCCAGTCTAAAAAACACTATCTTGGACTTCTCTGCATGTTTCCCAGGCGAGCAATTGGCAGCATGTTCAGAACCATGTTTCTGTGAATAACTCCTGAACCGTAAGTCCTAGACGCTCGCTCTTGGCTGCATTCGATTCAGCTCGTGGCAGCCAGTCTAAAAAACACTATCTTGGACTTCTCTGCATGTTCCTAAGGCAAATGTTTCTAAAGCTAATTCTTGAACCGTAAGTCCTAGACGCTCGATCTTGGCGGCATTCGTCTCAGCGCCTGGCAATTAGTATAGGAGCCTTGTGTTTGACTTCTCTGGATGTTTCCCAGGCGAGTTATTGACAAGTAAATCCTAGACGCTCGATCTTGGTTATTTTCGCTTTCGCGGCTGGCAGTAAAAGAACCATGTTTCTGTGAATAACTCCTGAACCGTAAGTCCTAGACGCTCGCTCTTGGCTGCATTCGATTCAGCTCGTGGCAGCCAGTCTAAAAAACACTATCTTGGACTTCTCTGCATGTTTCCCAGGCGAGAAATTGGCAGCATGTTCAGAACCATGTTTCTGTGAATAACTCCTGAACCGTAAGTCCTAGACGCTCGATCTTGGCGGCATTCGTCTCAGCGCCTGGCAATTAGTATAGGAGCACTGTGTTTGACTTCTCTGGATGTTTCCCAGGCGAGTTATTGACAAGTAAATCCTAGACGCTCGATCTTGGTTATTTTCGCTTTCGCGGCTGGCAGTAAAAGAACCATGTTTCTGTGAATAACTCCTGAACCGTAAGTCCTAGACGCTCGCTCTTGGCTGCATTCGATTCAGCTCGTGGCAGCCAGTCTAAAAAACACTATCTTGGACTTCTCTGCATGTTTCCCAGGCGAGAAATTGGCAGCATGTTCAGAACCATGTTTCTGTGAATAACTCCTGAACCGTAAGTCCTAGACGCTCGCTCTTGGCTGCATTCGATTCAGCTCGTGGCAGCCAGTCTAAAAAACACTATCTTGGACTTCTCTGCATGTTTCCCAGGCGAGCAATTGGCAGCATGTTCAGAACCATGTTTCTGTGAATAACTCCTGAACCGTAAGTCCTAGACGCTCGCTCTTGGCTGCATTCGATTCAGCTCGTGGCAGCCAGTCTAAAAAACACTATCTTGGACTTCTCTGCATGTTTCCCAGGCGAGAAATTGGCAGCATGTTCAGAACCATGTTTCTGTGAATAACTCCTGAACCGTAAGTCCTAGACGCTCGCTCTTGGCTGCATTCGATTCAGCTCGTGGCAGCCAGTCTAAAAAACACTATCTTGGACTTCTCTGCATGTTCCTAAGGCAAATGTTTCTAAAGCTAATTCTTGAACCGTAAGTCCTAGACGCTCGATCTTGGCGGCATTCGTCTCAGCGCCTGGCAATTAGTATAGGAGCCTTGTGTTTGACTTCTCTGGATGTTTCCCAGGCGAGTTATTGACAAGTAAATCCTAGACGCTCGATCTTGGTTATTTTCGCTTTCGCGGCTGGCAGTAAAAGAACCATGTTTCTGTGAATAACTCCTGAACCGTAAGTCCTAGACGCTCGCTCTTGGCTGCATTCGATTCAGCTCGTGGCAGCCAGTCTAAAAAACACTATCTTGGACTTCTCTGCATGTTTCCCAGGCGAGAAATTGGCAGCATGTTCAGAACCATGTTTCTGTGAATAACTCCTGAACCGTAAGTCCTAGACGCTCGATCTTGGCGGCATTCGTCTCAGCGCCTGGCAATTAGTATAGGAGCACTGTGTTTGACTTCTCTGGATGTTTCCCAGGCGAGTTATTGACAAGTAAATCCTAGACGCTCGATCTTGGTTATTTTCGCTTTCGCGGCTGGCAGTAAAAGAACCATGTTTCTGTGAATAACTCCTGAACCGTAAGTCCTAGACGCTCGCTCTTGGCTGCATTCGATTCAGCTCGTGGCAGCCAGTCTAAAAAACACTATCTTGGACTTCTCTGCATGTTTCCCAGGCGAGAAATTGGCAGCATGTTCAGAACAATGTTTCTGTGAATAACTCCTGAACCGTAAGTCCTAGACGCTCGCTCTTGGCTGCATTCGATTCAGCTCGTGGCAGCCAGTCTAAAAAACACTATCTTGGACTTCTCTGCATGTTTCCCAGGCGAGCAATTGGCAGCATGTTCAGAACCATGTTTCTGTGAATAACTCCTGAACCGTAAGTCCTAGACGCTCGCTCTTGGCTGCATTCGATTCAGCTCGTGGCAGCCAGTCTAAAAAACACTATCTTGGACTTCTCTGCATGTTTCCCAGGCGAGAAATTGGCAGCATGTTCAGAACCATGTTTCTGTGAATAACTCCTGAACCGTAAGTCCTAGACGCTCGCTCTTGGCTGCATTCGATTCAGCTCGTGGCAGCCAGTCTAAAAAACACTATCTTGGACTTCTCTGCATGTTTCCCAGGCGAGCAATTGGCAGCATGTTCAGAACCATGTTTCTGTGAATAACTCCTGAACCGTAAGTCCTAGACGCTCGCTCTTGGCTGCATTCGATTCAGCTCGTGGCAGCCAGTCTAAAAAACACTATCTTGGACTTCTCTGCATGTTTCCCAGGCGAGAAATTGGCAGCATGTTCAGAACCATGTTTCTGTGAATAACTCCTGAACCGTAAGTCCTAGACGCTCGATCTTGGCGGCATTCGTCTCAGCGCCTGGCAATTAGTATAGGAGCACTGTGTTTGACTTCTCTGGATGTTTCCCAGGCGAGTTATTGACAAGTAAATCCTAGACGCTCGATCTTGGTTATTTTCGCTTTGGCGGCTGGCAGTAAAAGAACCATGTTTCTGTGAATAACTCCTGAACCGTAAGTCCTAGACGCTCGCTCTTGGCTGCATTCGATTCAGCTCGTGGCAGCCAGTCTAAAAAACACTATCTTGAACTTCTCTGCATGTTTCCCAGACGAGAAATTGGCAGCATGTTCAGAACCATGTTTCTGTGAATAACTCCTGAACCGTAAGTCCTAGACGCTCGATCTTGGCGGCATTCGTCTCAGCGCCTGGCAATTAGTATAGGAGCACTGTGTTTGACTTCTCTGGATGTTTCCCAGGCGAGTTATTGACAAGTAAATCCTAGACGCTCGATCTTGGTTATTTTCGCATTCGCGGCTGGCAGTAAAAGAACCATGTTTCTGTGAATAACTCCTGAACCGTAAGTCCTAGACGCTCGCTCTTGGCTGCATTCGATTCAGCTCGTGGCAGCCAGTCTAAAAAACACTATCTTGGACTTCTCTGCATGTTTCCCAGGCGAGCAATTGGCAGCATGTTCAGAACCATGTTTCTGTGAATAACTCCTGAACCGTAAGTCCTAGACGCTCGCTCTTGGCTGCATTCGATTCAGCTCGTGGCAGCCAGTCTAAAAAACACTATCTTGGACTTCTCTGCATGTTTCCCAGGCGAGAAATTGGCAGCATGTTCAGAACCATGTTTCTGTGAATAACTCCTGAACCGTAAGTCCTAGACGCTCGCTCTTGGCTGCATTCGATTCAGCTCGTGGCAGCCAGTCTAAAAAACACTATCTTGGACTTCTCTGCATGTTTCCCAGGCGAGCAATTGGCAGCATGTTCAGAACCATGTTTCTGTGAATAACTCCTGAACCGTAAGTCCTAGACGCTCGCTCTTGGCTGCATTCGATTCAGCTCGTGGCAGCCAGTCTAAAAAACACTATCTTGGACTTCTCTGCATGTTTCCCAGGCGAGAAATTGGCAGCATGTTCAGAACCATGTTTCTGTGAATAACTCCTGAACCGTAAGTCCTAGACGCTCGCTCTTGGCTGCATTCGATTCAGCTCGTGGCAGCCAGTCTAAAAAACACTATCTTGGACTTCTCTGCATGTTCCTAAGGCAAATGTTTCTAAAGCTAATTCTTGAACCGTAAGTCCTAGACGCTCGATCTTGGCGGCATTCGTCTCAGCGCCTGGCAATTAGTATAGGAGCCTTGTGTTTGACTTCTCTGGATGTTTCCCAGGCGAGTTATTGACAAGTAAATCCTAGACGCTCGATCTTGGTTATTTTCGCTTTCGCGGCTGGCAGTAAAAGAACCATGTTTCTGTGAATAACTCCTGAACCGTAAGTCCTAGACGCTCGCTCTTGGCTGCATTCGATTCAGCTCGTGGCAGCCAGTCTAAAAAACACTATCTTGGACTTCTCTGCATGTTTCCCAGGCGAGAAATTGGCAGCATGTTCAGAACCATGTTTCTGTGAATAACTCCTGAACCGTAAGTCCTAGACGCTCGATCTTGGCGGCATTCGTCTCAGCGCCTGGCAATTAGTATAGGAGCACTGTGTTTGACTTCTCTGGATGTTTCCCAGGCGAGTTATTGACAAGTAAATCCTAGACGCTCGATCTTGGTTATTTTCGCTTTCGCGGCTGGCAGTAAAAGAACCATGTTTCTGTGAATAACTCCTGAACCGTAAGTCCTAGACGCTCGCTCTTGGCTGCATTCGATTCAGCTCGTGGCAGCCAGTCTAAAAAACACTATCTTGGACTTCTCTGCATGTTTCCCAGGCGAGAAATTGGCAGCATGTTCAGAACCATGTTTCTGTGAATAACTCCTGAACCGTAAGTCCTAGACGCTCGCTCTTGGCTGCATTCGATTCAGCTCGTGGCAGCCAGTCTAAAAAACACTATCTTGGACTTCTCTGCATGTTTCCCAGGCGAGCAATTGGCAGCATGTTCAGAACCATGTTTCTGTGAATAACTCCTGAACCGTAAGTCCTAGACGCTCGCTCTTGGCTGCATTCGATTCAGCTCGTGGCAGCCAGTCTAAAAAACACTATCTTGGACTTCTCTGCATGTTTCCCAGGCGAGAAATTGGCAGCATGTTCAGAACCATGTTTCTGTGAATAACTCCTGAACCGTAAGTCCTAGACGCTCGCTCTTGGCTGCATTCGATTCAGCTCGTGGCAGCCAGTCTAAAAAACACTATCTTGGACTTCTCTGCATGTTCCTAAGGCAAATGTTTCTAAAGCTAATTCTTGAACCGTAAGTCCTAGACGCTCGATCTTGGCGGCATTCGTCTCAGCGCCTGGCAATTAGTATAGGAGCCTTGTGTTTGACTTCTCTGGATGTTTCCCAGGCGAGTTATTGACAAGTAAATCCTAGACGCTCGATCTTGGTTATTTTCGCTTTCGCGGCTGGCAGTAAAAGAACCATGTTTCTGTGAATAACTCCTGAACCGTAAGTCCTAGACGCTCGCTCTTGGCTGCATTCGATTCAGCTCGTGGCAGCCAGTCTAAAAAACACTATCTTGGACTTCTCTGCATGTTTCCCAGGCGAGAAATTGGCAGCATGTTCAGAACCATGTTTCTGTGAATAACTCCTGAACCGTAAGTCCTAGACGCTCGATCTTGGCGGCATTCGTCTCAGCGCCTGGCAATTAGTATAGGAGCACTGTGTTTGACTTCTCTGGATGTTTCCCAGGCGAGTTATTGACAAGTAAATCCTAGACGCTCGATCTTGGTTATTTTCGCTTTCGCGGCTGGCAGTAAAAGAACCATGTTTCTGTGAATAACTCCTGAACCGTAAGTCCTAGACGCTCGCTCTTGGCTGCATTCGATTCAGCTCGTGGCAGCCAGTCTAAAAAACACTATCTTGGACTTCTCTGCATGTTTCCCAGGCGAGAAATTGGCAGCATGTTCAGAACCATGTTTCTGTGAATAACTCCTGAACCGTAAGTCCTAGACGCTCGCTCTTGGCTGCATTCGATTCAGCTCGTGGCAGCCAGTCTAAAAAACACTATCTTGGACTTCTCTGCATGTTTCCCAGGCGAGCAATTGGCAGCATGTTCAGAACCATGTTTCTGTGAATAACTCCTGAACCGTAAGTCCTAGACGCTCGCTCTTGGCTGCATTCGATTCAGCTCGTGGCAGCCAGTCTAAAAAACACTATCTTGGACTTCTCTGCATGTTTCCCAGGCGAGAAATTGGCAGCATGTTCAGAACCATGTTTCTGTGAATAACTCCTGAACCGTAAGTCCTAGACGCTCGCTCTTGGCTGCATTCGATTCAGCTCGTGGCAGCCAGTCTAAAAAACACTATCTTGGACTTCTCTGCATGTTTCCCAGGCGAGCAATTGGCAGCATGTTCAGAACCATGTTTCTGTGAATAACTCCTGAACCGTAAGTCCTAGACGCTCGCTCTTGGCTGCATTCGATTCAGCTCGTGGCAGCCAGTCTAAAAAACACTATCTTGGACTTCTCTGCATGTTTCCCAGGCGAGAAATTGGCAGCATGTTCAGAACCATGTTTCTGTGAATAACTCCTGAACCGTAAGTCCTAGACGCTCGATCTTGGCGGCATTCGTCTCAGCGCCTGGCAATTAGTATAGGAGCACTGTGTTTGACTTCTCTGGATGTTTCCCAGGCGAGTTATTGACAAGTAAATCCTAGACGCTCGATCTTGGTTATTTTCGCTTTGGCGGCTGGCAGTAAAAGAACCATGTTTCTGTGAATAACTCCTGAACCGTAAGTCCTAGACGCTCGCTCTTGGCTGCATTCGATTCAGCTCGTGGCAGCCAGTCTAAAAAACACTATCTTGGACTTCTCTGCATGTTTCCCAGACGAGAAATTGGCAGCATGTTCAGAACCATGTTTCTGTGAATAACTCCTGAACCGTAAGTCCTAGACGCTCGATCTTGGCGGCATTCGTCTCAGCGCCTGGCAATTAGTATAGGAGCACTGTGTTTGACTTCTCTGGATGTTTCCCAGGCGAGTTATTGACAAGTAAATCCTAGACGCTCGATCTTGGTTATTTTCGCATTCGCGGCTGGCAGTAAAAGAACCATGTTTCTGTGAATAACTCCTGAACCGTAAGTCCTAGACGCTCGCTCTTGGCTGCATTCGATTCAGCTCGTGGCAGCCAGTCTAAAAAACACTATCTTGGACTTCTCTGCATGTTTCCCAGGCGAGCAATTGGCAGCATGTTCAGAACCATGTTTCTGTGAATAACTCCTGAACCGTAAGTCCTAGACGCTCGCTCTTGGCTGCATTCGATTCAGCTCGTGGCAGCCAGTCTAAAAAACACTATCTTGGACTTCTCTGCATGTTTCCCAGGCGAGAAATTGGCAGCATGTTCAGAACCATGTTTCTGTGAATAACTCCTGAACCGTAAGTCCTAGACGCTCGCTCTTGGCTGCATTCGATTCAGCTCGTGGCAGCCAGTCTAAAAAACACTATCTCGGACTTCTCTGCATGTTTCCCAGGCGAGCAATTGGCAGCATGTTCAGAACCATGTTTCTGTGAATAACTCCTGAACCGTAAGTCCTAGACGCTCGCTCTTGGCTGCATTCGATTCAGCTCGTGGCAGCCAGTCTAAAAAACACTATCTTGGACTTCTCTGCATGTTTCCCAGGCGAGAAATTGGCAGCATGTTCAGAACCATGTTTCTGTGAATAACTCCTGAACCGTAAGTCCTAGACGCTCGATCTTGGCGGCATTCGTCTCAGCGCCTGGCAATTAGTATAGGAGCACTGTGTTTGACTTCTCTGGATGTTTCCCAGGCGAGTTATTGACAAGTAAATCCTAGACGCTCGATCTTGGTTATTTTCGCTTTCGCGGCTGGCAGTAAAAGAACCATGTTTCTGTGAATAACTCCTGAACCGTAAGTCCTAGACGCTCGCTCTTGGCTGCATTCGATTCAGCTCGTGGCAGCCAGTCTAAAAAACACTATCTTGGACTTCTCTGCATGTTTCCCAGGCGAGCAATTGGCAGCATGTTCAGAACCATGTTTCTGTGAATAACTCCTGAACCGTAAGTCCTAGACGCTCGCTCTTGGCTGCATTCGATTCAGCTCGTGGCAGCCAGTCTAGAAAACACTATCTTGGACTTCTCTGCATGTTTCCCAGGCGAGCAATTGGCAGCATGTTCAGAACCATGTTTCTGTGAATAACTCCTGAACCGTAAGTCACAGACGCTCGCTCTTGGCTGCATTCGATTCAGCTCGTGGCAGCCAGTCTAAAAAACACTATCTTGGACTTCTCTGCATGTTCCTAAGGCAAATGTTTCTAAAGCTAATTCTTGAACCGTAAGTCCTAGACGCTCGATCTTGGCGGCATTCGTCTCAGCGCCTGGCAATTAGTATAGGAGCACTGTGTTTGACTTCTCTGGATGTTTCCCAGGCGAGTTATTGACAAGTAAATCCTAGACGCTCGATCTTGGTTATTTTCGCTTTCGCGGCTGGCAGTAAAAGAACCATGTTTCTGTGAATAACTCCTGAACCGTAAGTCCTAGACGCTCGCTCTTGGCTGCATTCGATTCAGCTCGTGGCAGCCAGTCTAAAAAACACTATCTTGGACTTCTCTGCATGTTTCCCAGGCGAGCAATTGGCAGCATGTTCAGAACCATGTTTCTGTGAATAACTCCTGAACCGTAAGTCCTAGACGCTCGCTCTTGGCTGCATTCGATTCAGCTCGTGGCAGCCAGTCTAAAAAACACTATCTTGGACTTCTCTGCATGTTCCTAAGGCAAATGTTTCTAAAGCTAATTCTTGAACCGTAAGTCCTAGACGCTCGATCTTGGCGGCATTCGTCTCAGCGCCTGGCAATTAGTATAGGAGCACTGTGTTTGACTTCTCTGGATGTTTCCCAGGCGAGTTATTGACAAGTAAATCCTAGACGCTCGATCTTGGTTATTTTCGCTTTCGCGGCTGGCAGTAAAAGAACCATGTTTCTGTGAATAACTCCTGAACCGTAAGTCCTAGACGCTCGCTCTTGGCTGCATTCGATTCAGCTCGTGGCAGCCAGTCTAAAAAACACTATCTTGGACTTCTCTGCATGTTTCCCAGGCGAGCAATTGGCAGCATGTTCAGAACCATGTTTCTGTGAATAACTCCTGAACCGTAAGTCCTAGACGCTCGCTCTTGGCTGCATTCGATTCAGCTCGTGGCAGCCAGTCTAAAAAACACTATCTTGGACTTCTCTGCATGTTTCCCAGGCGAGAAATTGGCAGCATGTTCAGAACCATGTTTCTGTGAATAACTCCTGAACCGTAAGTCCTAGACGCTCGATCTTGGCGGCATTCGTCTCAGCGCCTGGCAATTAGTATAGGAGCACTGTGTTTGACTTCTCTGGATGTTTCCCAGGCGAGTTATTGACAAGTAAATCCTAGACGCTCGATCTTGGTTATTTTCGCTTTCGCGGCTGGCAGTAAAAGAACCATGTTTCTGTGAATAACTCCTGAACCGTAAGTCCTAGACGCTCGCTCTTGGCTGCATTCGATTCAGCTCGTGGCAGCCAGTCTAAAAAACACTATCTTGGACTTCTCTGCATGTTTCCCAGGCGAGCAATTGGCAGCATGTTCAGAACCATGTTTCTGTGAATAACTCCTGAACCGTAAGTCCTAGACGCTCGCTCTTGGCTGCATTCGATTCAGCTCGTGGCAGCCAGTCTAAAAAACACTATCTTGGACTTCTCTGCATGTTTCCCAGGCGAGAAATTGGCAGCATGTTCAGAACCATGTTTCTGTGAATAACTCCTGAACCGTAAGTCCTAGACGCTCGATCTTGGCGGCATTCGTCTCAGCGCCTGGCAATTAGTATAGGAGCACTGTGTTTGACTTCTCTGGATGTTTCCCAGGCGAGTTATTGACAAGTAAATCCTAGACGCTCGATCTTGGTTATTTTCGCTTTCGCGGCTGGCAGTAAAAGAACCATGTTTCTGTGAATAACTCCTGAACCGTAAGTCCTAGACGCTCGCTCTTGGCTGCATTCGATTCAGCTCGTGGCAGCCAGTCTAAAAAACACTATCTTGGACTTCTCTGCATGTTTCCCAGGCGAGCAATTGGCAGCATGTTCAGAACCATGTTTCTGTGAATAACTCCTGAACCGTAAGTCCTAGACGCTCGCTCTTGGCTGCATTCGATTCAGCTCGTGGCAGCCAGTCTAAAAAACACTATCTTGGACTTCTCTGCATGTTTCCCAGGCGAGAAATTGGCAGCATGTTCAGAACCATGTTTCTGTGAATAACTCCTGAACCGTAAGTCCTAGACGCTCGATCTTGGCGGCATTCGTCTCAACGCCTGGCAATTAGTATAGGAGCACTGTGTTTGACTTCTCTGGATGTTTCCCAGGCGAGTTATTGACAAGTAAATCCTAGACGCTCGATCTTGGTTATTTTCGCTTTCGCGGCTGGCAGTAAAAGAACCATGTTTCTGTGAATAACTCCTGAACCGTAAGTCCTAGACGCTCGCTCTTGGCTGCATTCGATTCAGCTCGTGGCAGCCAGTCTAAAAAACACTATCTTGGACTTCTCTGCATGTTTCCCAGGCGAGCAATTGGCAGCATGTTCAGAACCATGTTTCTGTGAATAACTCCTGAACCGTAAGTCCTAGACGCTCGCTCTTGGCTGCATTCGATTCAGCTCGTGGCAGCCAGTCTAAAAAACACTATCTTGGACTTCTCTGCATGTTTCCCAGGCGAGCAATTGGCAGCATGTTCAGAACCATGTTTCTGTGAATAACTCCTGAACCGTAAGTCCTAGACGCTCGCTCTTGGCTGCATTCGATTCAGCTCGTGGCAGCCAGTCTAAAAAACACTATCTTGGACTTCTCTGCATGTTTCCCAGGCGAGCAATTGGCAGCATGTTCAGAACCATGTTTCTGTGAATAACTCCTGAACCGTAAGTCCTAGACGCTCGCTCTTGGCTGCATTCGATTCAGCTCGTGGCAGCCAGTCTAAAAAACACTATCTTGGACTTCTCTGCATGTTTCCCAGGCGAGAAATTGGCAGCATGTTCAGAACCATGTTTCTGTGAATAACTCCTGAACCGTAAGTCCTAGACGCTCGATCTTGGCGGCATTCGTCTCAGCGCCTGGCAATTAGTATAGGAGCACTGTGTTTGACTTCTCTGGATGTTTCCCAGGCGAGTTATTGACAAGTAAATCCTAGACGCTCGATCTTGGTTATTTTCGCTTTCGCGGCTGGCAGTAAAAGAACAATGTTTCTGTGAATAACTCCTGAACCGTAAGTCCTAGACGCTCGCTCTTGGCTGCATTCGATTCAGCTCGTGGCAGCCAGTCTAAAAAACACTATCTTGGACTTCTCTGCATGTTTCCCAGGCGAGAAATTGGCAGCATGTTCAGAACCATGTTTCTGTGAATAACTCCTGAACCGTAAGTCCTAGACGCTCGATCTTGGCGGCATTCGTCTCAGCGCCTGGCAATTAGTATAGGAGCACTGTGTTTGACTTCTCTGGATGTTTCCCAGGCGAGTTATTGACAAGTAAATCCTAGACGCTCGATCTTGGTTATTTTCGCTTTCGCGGCTGGCAGTAAAAGAACCATGTTTCTGTGAATAACTCCTGAACCGTAAGTCCTAGACGCTCGCTCTTGGCTGCATTCGATTCAGCTCGTGGCAGCCAGTCTAAAAAACACTATCTTGGACTTCTCTGCATGTTTCCCAGGCGAGCAATTGGCAGCATGTTCAGAACCATGTTTCTGTGAATAACTCCTGAACCGTAAGTCCTAGACGCTCGCTCTTGGCTGCATTCGATTCAGCTCGTGGCAGCCAGTCTAAAAAACACTATCTTGGACTTCTCTGCATGTTTCCCAGGCGAGCAATTGGCAGCATGTTCAGAACCATGTTTCTGTGAATAACTCCTGAACCGTAAGTCCTAGACGCTCGCTCTTGGCTGCATTCGATTCAGCTCGTGGCAGCCAGTCTAAAAAACACTATCTTGGACTTCTCTGCATGTTTCCCAGGCGAGAAATTGGCAGCATGTTCAGAACCATGTTTCTGTGAATAACTCCTGAACCGTAAGTCCTAGACGCTCGCTCTTGGCTGCATTCGATTCAGCTCGTGGCAGCCAGTCTAAAAAACACTATCTTGGACTTCTCTGCATGTTCCTAAGGCAAATGTTTCTAAAGCTAATTCTTGAACCGTAAGTCCTAGACGCTCGATCTTGGCGGCATTCGTCTCAGCGCCTGGCAATTAGTATAGGAGCCTTGTGTTTGACTTCTCTGGATGTTTCCCAGGCGAGTTATTGACAAGTAAATCCTAGACGCTCGATCTTGGTTATTTTCGCTTTCGCGGCTGGCAGTAAAAGAACCATGTTTCTGTGAATAACTCCTGAACCGTAAGTCCTAGACGCTCGCTCTTGGCTGCATTCGATTCAGCTCGTGGCAGCCAGTCTAAAAAACACTATCTTGGACTTCTCTGCATGTTTCCCAGGCGAGAAATTGGCAGCATGTTCAGAACCATGTTTCTGTGAATAACTCCTGAACCGTAAGTCCTAGACGCTCGATCTTGGCGGCATTCGTCTCAGCGCCTGGCAATTAGTATAGGAGCACTGTGTTTGACTTCTCTGGATGTTTCCCAGGCGAGTTATTGACAAGTAAATCCTAGACGCTCGATCTTGGTTATTTTCGCTTTCGCGGCTGGCAGTAAAAGAACCATGTTTCTGTGAATAACTCCTGAACCGTAAGTCCTAGACGCTCGCTCTTGGCTGCATTCGATTCAGCTCGTGGCAGCCAGTCTAAAAAACACTATCTTGGACTTCTCTGCATGTTTCCCAGGCGAGAAATTGGCAGCATGTTCAGAACCATGTTTCTGTGAATAACTCCTGAACCGTAAGTCCTAGACGCTCGCTCTTGGCTGCATTCGATTCAGCTCGTGGCAGCCAGTCTAAAAAACACTATCTTGGACTTCTCTGCATGTTTCCCAGGCGAGCAATTGGCAGCATGTTCAGAACCATGTTTCTGTGAATAACTCCTGAACCGTAAGTCCTAGACGCTCGCTCTTGGCTGCATTCGATTCAGCTCGTGGCAGCCAGTCTAAAAAACACTATCTTGGACTTCTCTGCATGTTTCCCAGGCGAGAAATTGGCAGCATGTTCAGAACCATGTTTCTGTGAATAACTCCTGAACCGTAAGTCCTAGACGCTCGCTCTTGGCTGCATTCGATTCAGCTCGTGGCAGCCAGTCTAAAAAACACTATCTTGGACTTCTCTGCATGTTCCTAAGGCAAATGTTTCTAAAGCTAATTCTTGAACCGTAAGTCCTAGACGCTCGATCTTGGCGGCATTCGTCTCAGCGCCTGGCAATTAGTATAGGAGCCTTGTGTTTGACTTCTCTGGATGTTTCCCAGGCGAGTTATTGACAAGTAAATCCTAGACGCTCGATCTTGGTTATTTTCGCTTTCGCGGCTGGCAGTAAAAGAACCATGTTTCTGTGAATAACTCCTGAACCGTAAGTCCTAGACGCTCGCTCTTGGCTGCATTCGATTCAGCTCGTGGCAGCCAGTCTAAAAAACACTATCTTGGACTTCTCTGCATGTTTCCCAGGCGAGAAATTGGCAGCATGTTCAGAACCATGTTTCTGTGAATAACTCCTGAACCGTAAGTCCTAGACGCTCGATCTTGGCGGCATTCGTCTCAGCGCCTGGCAATTAGTATAGGAGCACTGTGTTTGACTTCTCTGGATGTTTCCCAGGCGAGTTATTGACAAGTAAATCCTAGACGCTCGATCTTGGTTATTTTCGCTTTCGCGGCTGGCAGTAAAAGAACCATGTTTCTGTGAATAACTCCTGAACCGTAAGTCCTAGACGCTCGCTCTTGGCTGCATTCGATTCAGCTCGTGGCAGCCAGTCTAAAAAACACTATCTTGGACTTCTCTGCATGTTTCCCAGGCGAGAAATTGGCAGCATGTTCAGAACCATGTTTCTGTGAATAACTCCTGAACCGTAAGTCCTAGACGCTCGCTCTTGGCTGCATTCGATTCAGCTCGTGGCAGCCAGTCTAAAAAACACTATCTTGGACTTCTCTGCATGTTTCCCAGGCGAGCAATTGGCAGCATGTTCAGAACCATGTTTCTGTGAATAACTCCTGAACCGTAAGTCCTAGACGCTCGCTCTTGGCTGCATTCGATTCAGCTCGTGGCAGCCAGTCTAAAAAACACTATCTTGGACTTCTCTGCATGTTTCCCAGGCGAGAAATTGGCAGCATGTTCAGAACCATGTTTCTGTGAATAACTCCTGAACCGTAAGTCCTAGACGCTCGCTCTTGGCTGCATTCGATTCAGCTCGTGGCAGCCAGTCTAAAAAACACTATCTTGGACTTCTCTGCATGTTTCCCAGGCGAGCAATTGGCAGCATGTTCAGAACCATGTTTCTGTGAATAACTCCTGAACCGTAAGTCCTAGACGCTCGCTCTTGGCTGCATTCGATTCAGCTCGTGGCAGCCAGTCTAAAAAACACTATCTTGGACTTCTCTGCATGTTTCCCAGGCGAGAAATTGGCAGCATGTTCAGAACCATGTTTCTGTGAATAACTCCTGAACCGTAAGTCCTAGACGCTCGATCTTGGCGGCATTCGTCTCAGCGCCTGGCAATTAGTATAGGAGCACTGTGTTTGACTTCTCTGGATGTTTCCCAGGCGAGTTATTGACAAGTAAATCCTAGACGCTCGATCTTGGTTATTTTCGCTTTGGCGGCTGGCAGTAAAAGAACCATGTTTCTGTGAATAACTCCTGAACCGTAAGTCCTAGACGCTCGCTCTTGGCTGCATTCGATTCAGCTCGTGGCAGCCAGTCTAAAAAACACTATCTTGAACTTCTCTGCATGTTTCCCAGACGAGAAATTGGCAGCATGTTCAGAACCATGTTTCTGTGAATAACTCCTGAACCGTAAGTCCTAGACGCTCGATCTTGGCGGCATTCGTCTCAGCGCCTGGCAATTAGTATAGGAGCACTGTGTTTGACTTCTCTGGATGTTTCCCAGGCGAGTTATTGACAAGTAAATCCTAGACGCTCGATCTTGGTTATTTTCGCATTCGCGGCTGGCAGTAAAAGAACCATGTTTCTGTGAATAACTCCTGAACCGTAAGTCCTAGACGCTCGCTCTTGGCTGCATTCGATTCAGCTCGTGGCAGCCAGTCTAAAAAACACTATCTTGGACTTCTCTGCATGTTTCCCAGGCGAGCAATTGGCAGCATGTTCAGAACCATGTTTCTGTGAATAACTCCTGAACCGTAAGTCCTAGACGCTCGCTCTTGGCTGCATTCGATTCAGCTCGTGGCAGCCAGTCTAAAAAACACTATCTTGGACTTCTCTGCATGTTTCCCAGGCGAGAAATTGGCAGCATGTTCAGAACCATGTTTCTGTGAATAACTCCTGAACCGTAAGTCCTAGACGCTCGCTCTTGGCTGCATTCGATTCAGCTCGTGGCAGCCAGTCTAAAAAACACTATCTTGGACTTCTCTGCATGTTTCCCAGGCGAGCAATTGGCAGCATGTTCAGAACCATGTTTCTGTGAATAACTCCTGAACCGTAAGTCCTAGACGCTCGCTCTTGGCTGCATTCGATTCAGCTCGTGGCAGCCAGTCTAAAAAACACTATCTTGGACTTCTCTGCATGTTTCCCAGGCGAGAAATTGGCAGCATGTTCAGAACCATGTTTCTGTGAATAACTCCTGAACCGTAAGTCCTAGACGCTCGCTCTTGGCTGCATTCGATTCAGCTCGTGGCAGCCAGTCTAAAAAACACTATCTTGGACTTCTCTGCATGTTCCTAAGGCAAATGTTTCTAAAGCTAATTCTTGAACCGTAAGTCCTAGACGCTCGATCTTGGCGGCATTCGTCTCAGCGCCTGGCAATTAGTATAGGAGCCTTGTGTTTGACTTCTCTGGATGTTTCCCAGGCGAGTTATTGACAAGTAAATCCTAGACGCTCGATCTTGGTTATTTTCGCTTTCGCGGCTGGCAGTAAAAGAACCATGTTTCTGTGAATAACTCCTGAACCGTAAGTCCTAGACGCTCGCTCTTGGCTGCATTCGATTCAGCTCGTGGCAGCCAGTCTAAAAAACACTATCTTGGACTTCTCTGCATGTTTCCCAGGCGAGAAATTGGCAGCATGTTCAGAACCATGTTTCTGTGAATAACTCCTGAACCGTAAGTCCTAGACGCTCGCTCTTGGCTGCATTCGATTCAGCTCGTGGCAGCCAGTCTAAAAAACACTATCTTGGACTTCTCTGCATGTTTCCCAGGCGAGAAATTGGCAGCATGTTCAGAACCATGTTTCTGTGAATAACTCCTGAACCGTAAGTCCTAGACGCTCGCTCTTGGCTGCATTCGATTCAGCTCGTGGCAGCCAGTCTAAAAAACACTATCTTGGACTTCTCTGCATGTTTCCCAGGCGAGAAATTGGCAGCATGTTCAGAACCATGTTTCTGTGAATAACTCCTGAACCGTAAGTCCTAGACGCTCGCTCTTGGCTGCATTCGATTCAGCTCGTGGCAGCCAGTCTAAAAAACACTATCTTGGACTTCTCTGCATGTTTTGGCAGCCAGTCTAAAAAACACTATCTTGGACTTCTCTGCATGTTTCCCAGGCGAGCAATTGGCAGCATGTTCAGAACCATGTTTCTGTGAATAACTCCTGAACCGTAAGTCCTAGACGCTCGCTCTTGGCTGCATTCGATTCAGCTCGTGGCAGCCAGTCTAAAAAACACTATCTTGGACTTCTCTGCATGTTTCCCAGGCGAGAATTGGCAGCATGTTCAGAACCATGTTTCTGTGAATAACTCCTGAACCGTAAGTCCTAGACGCTCGCTCTTGGCTGCATTCGATTCAGCTCGTGGCAGCCAGTCTAAAAAACACTATCTTGGACTTCTCTGCATGTTCCTAAGGCAAATGTTTCTAAAGCTAATTCTTGAACCGTAAGTCCTAGACGCTCGATCTTGGCGGCATTCGTCTCAGCGCCTGGCAATTAGTATAGGAGCCTTGTGTTTGACTTCTCTGGATGTTTCCCAGGCGAGTTATTGACAAGTAAATCCTAGACGCTCGATCTTGGTTATTTTCGCTTTGGCGGCTGGCAGTAAAAGAACCATGTTTCTGTGAATAACTCCTGAACCGTAAGTCCTAGACGCTCGCTCTTGGCTGCATTCGATTCAGCTCGTGGCAGCCAGTCTAAAAAACACTATCTTGGACTTCTCTGCATGTTTCCCAGACGAGAAATTGGCAGCATGTTCAGAACCATGTTTCTGTGAATAACTCCTGAACCGTAAGTCCTAGACGCTCGATCTTGGCGGCATTCGTCTCAGCGCCTGGCAATTAGTATAGGAGCACTGTGTTTGACTTCTCTGGATGTTTCCCAGGCGAGTTATTGACAAGTAAATCCTAGACGCTCGATCTTGGTTATTTTCGCATTCGCGGCTGGCAGTAAAAGAACCATGTTTCTGTGAATAACTCCTGAACCGTAAGTCCTAGACGCTCGCTCTTGGCTGCATTCGATTCAGCTCGTGGCAGCCAGTCTAAAAAACACTATCTTGGACTTCTCTGCATGTTTCCCAGGCGAGCAATTGGCAGCATGTTCAGAACCATGTTTCTGTGAATAACTCCTGAACCGTAAGTCCTAGACGCTCGCTCTTGGCTGCATTCGATTCAGCTCGTGGCAGCCAGTCTAAAAAACACTATCTTGGACTTCTCTGCATGTTTCCCAGGCGAGAAATTGGCAGCATGTTCAGAACCATGTTTCTGTGAATAACTCCTGAACCGTAAGTCCTAGACGCTCGCTCTTGGCTGCATTCGATTCAGCTCGTGGCAGCCAGTCTAAAAAACACTATCTCGGACTTCTCTGCATGTTTCCCAGGCGAGCAATTGGCAGCATGTTCAGAACCATGTTTCTGTGAATAACTCCTGAACCGTAAGTCCTAGACGCTCGCTCTTGGCTGCATTCGATTCAGCTCGTGGCAGCCAGTCTAAAAAACACTATCTTGGACTTCTCTGCATGTTTCCCAGGCGAGAAATTGGCAGCATGTTCAGAACCATGTTTCTGTGAATAACTCCTGAACCGTAAGTCCTAGACGCTCGATCTTGGCGGCATTCGTCTCAGCGCCTGGCAATTAGTATAGGAGCACTGTGTTTGACTTCTCTGGATGTTTCCCAGGCGAGTTATTGACAAGTAAATCCTAGACGCTCGATCTTGGTTATTTTCGCTTTCGCGGCTGGCAGTAAAAGAACCATGTTTCTGTGAATAACTCCTGAACCGTAAGTCCTAGACGCTCGCTCTTGGCTGCATTCGATTCAGCTCGTGGCAGCCAGTCTAAAAAACACTATCTTGGACTTCTCTGCATGTTTCCCAGGCGAGCAATTGGCAGCATGTTCAGAACCATGTTTCTGTGAATAACTCCTGAACCGTAAGTCCTAGACGCTCGCTCTTGGCTGCATTCGATTCAGCTCGTGGCAGCCAGTCTAGAAAACACTATCTTGGACTTCTCTGCATGTTTCCCAGGCGAGCAATTGGCAGCATGTTCAGAACCATGTTTCTGTGAATAACTCCTGAACCGTAAGTCACAGACGCTCGCTCTTGGCTGCATTCGATTCAGCTCGTGGCAGCCAGTCTAAAAAACACTATCTTGGACTTCTCTGCATGTTCCTAAGGCAAATGTTTCTAAAGCTAATTCTTGAACCGTAAGTCCTAGACGCTCGATCTTGGCGGCATTCGTCTCAGCGCCTGGCAATTAGTATAGGAGCACTGTGTTTGACTTCTCTGGATGTTTCCCAGGCGAGTTATTGACAAGTAAATCCTAGACGCTCGATCTTGGTTATTTTCGCTTTCGCGGCTGGCAGTAAAAGAACCATGTTTCTGTGAATAACTCCTGAACCGTAAGTCCTAGACGCTCGCTCTTGGCTGCATTCGATTCAGCTCGTGGCAGCCAGTCTAAAAAACACTATCTTGGACTTCTCTGCATGTTTCCCAGGCGAGCAATTGGCAGCATGTTCAGAACCATGTTTCTGTGAATAACTCCTGAACCGTAAGTCCTAGACGCTCGCTCTTGGCTGCATTCGATTCAGCTCGTGGCAGCCAGTCTAAAAAACACTATCTTGGACTTCTCTGCATGTTCCTAAGGCAAATGTTTCTAAAGCTAATTCTTGAACCGTAAGTCCTAGACGCTCGATCTTGGCGGCATTCGTCTCAGCGCCTGGCAATTAGTATAGGAGCACTGTGTTTGACTTCTCTGGATGTTTCCCAGGCGAGTTATTGACAAGTAAATCCTAGACGCTCGATCTTGGTTATTTTCGCTTTCGCGGCTGGCAGTAAAAGAACCATGTTTCTGTGAATAACTCCTGAACCGTAAGTCCTAGACGCTCGCTCTTGGCTGCATTCGATTCAGCTCGTGGCAGCCAGTCTAAAAAACACTATCTTGGACTTCTCTGCATGTTTCCCAGGCGAGCAATTGGCAGCATGTTCAGAACCATGTTTCTGTGAATAACTCCTGAACCGTAAGTCCTAGACGCTCGCTCTTGGCTGCATTCGATTCAGCTCGTGGCAGCCAGTCTAAAAAACACTATCTTGGACTTCTCTGCATGTTTCCCAGGCGAGAAATTGGCAGCATGTTCAGAACCATGTTTCTGTGAATAACTCCTGAACCGTAAGTCCTAGACGCTCGATCTTGGCGGCATTCGTCTCAGCGCCTGGCAATTAGTATAGGAGCACTGTGTTTGACTTCTCTGGATGTTTCCCAGGCGAGTTATTGACAAGTAAATCCTAGACGCTCGATCTTGGTTATTTTCGCTTTCGCGGCTGGCAGTAAAAGAACCATGTTTCTGTGAATAACTCCTGAACCGTAAGTCCTAGACGCTCGCTCTTGGCTGCATTCGATTCAGCTCGTGGCAGCCAGTCTAAAAAACACTATCTTGGACTTCTCTGCATGTTTCCCAGGCGAGCAATTGGCAGCATGTTCAGAACCATGTTTCTGTGAATAACTCCTGAACCGTAAGTCCTAGACGCTCGCTCTTGGCTGCATTCGATTCAGCTCGTGGCAGCCAGTCTAAAAAACACTATCTTGGACTTCTCTGCATGTTTCCCAGGCGAGAAATTGGCAGCATGTTCACAACCATGTTTCTGTGAATAACTCCTGAACCGTAAGTCCTAGACGCTCGCTCTTGGCTGCATTCGATTCAGCTCGTGGCAGCCAGTCTAAAAAACACTATCTTGGACTTCTCTGCATGTTTCCCAGGCGAGCAATTGGCAGCATGTTCAGAACCATGTTTCTGTGAATAACTCCTGAACCGTAAGTCCTAGACGCTCGCTCTTGGCTGCATTCGATTCAGCTCGTGGCAGCCAGTCTAAAAAACACTATCTTGGACTTCTCTGCATGTTTCCCAGGCGAGCAATTGGCAGCATGTTCAGAACCATGTTTCTGTGAATAACTCCTGAACCGTAAGTCCTAGACGCTCGCTCTTGGCTGCATTCGATTCAGCTCGTGGCAGCCAGTCTAAAAAACACTATCTTGGACTTCTCTGCATGTTTCCCAGGCGAGAAATTGGCAGCATGTTCAGAACCATGTTTCTGTGAATAACTCCTGAACCGTAAGTCCTAGACGCTCGCTCTTGGCTGCATTCGATTCAGCTCGTGGCAGCCAGTCTAAAAAACACTATCTTGGACTTCTCTGCATGTTTCCCAGGCGAGAAATTGGCAGCATGTTCAGAACCATGTTTCTGTGAATAACTCCTGAACCGTAAGTCCTAGACGCTCGATCTTGGCGGCATTCGTCTCAGCGCCTGGCAATTAGTATAGGAGCACTGTGTTTGACTTCTCTGGATGTTTCCCAGGCGAGTTATTGACAAGTAAATCCTAGACGCTCGATCTTGGTTATTTTCGCTTTCGCGGCTGGCAGTAAAAGAACCATGTTTCTGTGAATAACTCCTGAACCGTAAGTCCTAGACGCTCGCTCTTGGCTGCATTCGATTCAGCTCGTGGCAGCCAGTCTAAAAAACACTATCTTGGACTTCTCTGCATGTTTCCCAGGCGAGAAATTGGCAGCATGTTCAGAACCATGTTTCTGTGAATAACTCCTGAACCGTAAGTCCTAGACGCTCGATCTTGGCGGCATTCGTCTCAGCGCCTGGCAATTAGTATAGGAGCACTGTGTTTGACTTCTCTGGATGTTTCCCAGGCGAGTTATTGACAAGTAAATCCTAGACGCTCGATATTGGTTATTTTCGCTTTCGCGGCTGGCAGTAAAAGAACCATGTTTCTGTGAATAACTCCTGAACCGTAAGTCCTAGACGCTCGCTCTTGGCTGCATTCGATTCAGCTCGTGGCAGCCAGTCTAAAAAACACTATCTTGGACTTCTCTGCATGTTTCCCAGGCGAGCAATTGGCAGCATGTTCAGAACCATGTTTCTGTGAATAACTCCTGAACCGTAAGTCCTAGACGCTCGCTCTTGGCTGCATTCGATTCAGCTCGTGGCAGCCAGTCTAAAAAACACTATCTTGGACTTCTCTGCATGTTTCCCAGGCGAGAAATTGGCAGCATGTTCAGAACCATGTTTCTGTGAATAACTCCTGAACCGTAAGTCCTAGACGCTCGCTCTTGGCTGCATTCGATTCAGCTCGTGGCAGCCAGTCTAAAAAACACTATCTCGGACTTCTCTGCATGTTTCCCAGGCGAGCAATTGGCAGCATGTTCAGAACCATGTTTCTGTGAATAACTCCTGAACCGTAAGTCCTAGACGCTCGCTCTTGGCTGCATTCGATTCAGCTCGTGGCAGCCAGTCTAAAAAACACTATCTTGGACTTCTCTGCATGTTTCCCAGGCGAGAAATTGGCAGCATGTTCAGAACCATGTTTCTGTGAATAACTCCTGAACCGTAAGTCCTAGACGCTCGATCTTGGCGGCATTCGTCTCAGCGCCTGGCAATTAGTATAGGAGCACTGTGTTTGACTTCTCTGGATGTTTCCCAGGCGAGTTATTGACAAGTAAATCCTAGACGCTCGATCTTGGTTATTTTCGCTTTCGCGGCTGGCAGTAAAAGAACCATGTTTCTGTGAATAACTCCTGAACCGTAAGTCCTAGACGCTCGCTCTTGGCTGCATTCGATTCAGCTCGTGGCAGCCAGTCTAAAAAACACTATCTTGGACTTCTCTGCATGTTTCCCAGGCGAGCAATTGGCAGCATGTTCAGAACCATGTTTCTGTGAATAACTCCTGAACCGTAAGTCCTAGACGCTCGCTCTTGGCTGCATTCGATTCAGCTCGTGGCAGCCAGTCTAAAAAACACTATCTTGGACTTCTCTGCATGTTTCCCAGGCGAGCAATTGGCAGCATGTTCAGAACCATGTTTCTGTGAATAACTCCTGAACCGTAAGTCACAGACTCTCGCTCTTGGCTGCATTCGATTCAGCTCGTGGCAGCCAGTCTAAAAAACACTATCTTGGACTTCTCTGCATGTTCCTAAGGCAAATGTTTCTAAAGCTAATTCTTGAACCGTAAGTCCTAGACGCTCGATCTTGGCGGCATTCGTCTCAGCGCCTGGCAATTAGTATAGGAGCACTGTGTTTGACTTCTCTGGATGTTTCCCAGGCGAGTTATTGACAAGTAAATCCTAGACGCTCGATCTTGGTTATTTTCGCTTTCGCGGCTGGCAGTAAAAGAACCATGTTTCTGTGAATAACTCCTGAACCGTAAGTCCTAGACGCTCGCTCTTGGCTGCATTCGATTCAGCTCGTGGCAGCCAGTCTAAAAAACACTATCTTGGACTTCTCTGCATGTTTCCCAGGCGAGCAATTGGCAGCATGTTCAGAACCATGTTTCTGTGAATAACTCCTGAACCGTAAGTCCTAGACGCTCGCTCTTGGCTGCATTCGATTCAGCTCGTGGCAGCCAGTCTAAAAAACACTATCTTGGACTTCTCTGCATGTTTCCCAGGCGAGAAATTGGCAGCATGTTCAGAACCATGTTTCTGTGAATAACTCCTGAACCGTAAGTCCTAGACGCTCGATCTTGGCGGCATTCGTCTCAGCGCCTGGCAATTAGTATAGGAGCACTGTGTTTGACTTCTCTGGATGTTTCCCAGGCGAGTTATTGACAAGTAAATCCTAGACGCTCGATCTTGGTTATTTTCGCTTTCGCGGCTGGCAGTAAAAGAACCATGTTTCTGTGAATAACTCCTGAACCGTAAGTCCTAGACGCTCGCTCTTGGCTGCATTCGATTCAGCTCGTGGCAGCCAGTCTAAAAAACACTATCTTGGACTTCTCTGCATGTTTCCCAGGCGAGCAATTGGCAGCATGTTCAGAACCATGTTTCTGTGAATAACTCCTGAACCGTAAGTCCTAGACGCTCGCTCTTGGCTGCATTCGATTCAGCTCGTGGCAGCCAGTCTAAAAAACACTATCTTGGACTTCTCTGCATGTTTCCCAGGCGAGAAATTGGCAGCATGTTCAGAACCATGTTTCTGTGAATAACTCCTGAACCGTAAGTCCTAGACGCTCGCTCTTGGCTGCATTCGATTCAGCTCGTGGCAGCCAGTCTAAAAAACACTATCTCGGACTTCTCTGCATGTTTCCCAGGCGAGCAATTGGCAGCATGTTCAGAACCATGTTTCTGTGAATAACTCCTGAACCGTAAGTCCTAGACGCTCGCTCTTGGCTGCATTCGATTCAGCTCCGTGCAGCCAGTCTAAAAAACACTATCTTGGACTTCTCTGCATGTTTCCCAGGCGAGAAATTGGCAGCATGTTCAGAACCATGTTTCTGTGAATAACTCCTGAACCGTAAGTCCTAGACGCTCGATCTTGGCGGCATTCGTCTCAGCGCCTGGCAATTAGTATAGGAGCACTGTGTTTGACTTCTCTGGATGTTTCCCCAGGCGAGTTATTGACAAGTAAATCCTAGACGCTCGATCTTGGTTATTTTCGCTTTCGCGGCTGGCAGTAAAAGAACCATGTTTCTGTGAATAACTCCTGAACCGTAAGTCCTAGACGCTCGCTCTTGGCTGCATTCGATCAGCTCGTGGCAGCCAGTCTAAAAAACACTATCTTGGACTTCTCTGCATGTTTCCCAGGCGAGCAATTGGCAGCATGTTCAGAACCATGTTTCTGTGAATAACTCCTGAACCGTAAGTCCTAGACGCTCGCTCTTGGCTGCATTCGATTCAGCTCGTGGCAGCCAGTCTAGAAAACACTATCTTGGACTTCTCTGCATGTTTCCCAGGCGAGCAATTGGCAGCATGTTCAGAACCATGTTTCTGTGAATAACTCCTGAACCGTAAAGTCACAGACGCTCGCTCTTGGCTGCATTCGATTCAGCTCGTGGCAGCCAGTCTAAAAAACACTATCTTGGACTTCTCTGCATGTTCCTAAGGCCAAATGTTTCTAAAGCTAATTCTTGAACCGTAAGTCCTAGACGCTCGATCTTGGCGGCATTCGTCTCAGCGCCTGGCAATTAGTATAGGAGCACTGTGTTTGACTTCTCTGGATGTTTCCCAGGCGAGTTATTGACAAGTAAATCCTAGACGCTCGATCTTGTTTATTTTCGCTTTCGCGGCTGGCAGTAAAAGAACCATGTTTCTGTGAATAACTCCTGAACCGTAAGTCCTAGACGCTCGCTCTTGGCTGCATTCGATTCAGCTCGTGGCAGCCAGTCTAAAAAACACTATCTTGGACTTCTCTGCATGTTTCCCAGGCGAGCAATTGGCAGCATGTTCAGAACCATGTTTCTGTGAATAACTCCTGAACCGTAAGTCCTAGACGCTCGCTCTTGGCTGCATTCGATTCAGCTCGTGGCAGCCAGTCTAAAAAACACTATCTTGGACTTCTCTGCATGTTCCTAAGGCAAATGTTTCTAAAGCTAATTCTTGAACCGTAAGTCCTAGACGCTCGATCTTGGCGGCATTCGTCTCAGCGCCTGGCAATTAGTATAGGAGCACTGTGTTTGACTTCTCTGGATGTTTCCCAGGCGAGTTATTGACAAGTAAACCCTAGACGCTCGATCTTGGTTATTTTCGCTTTCGCGGCTGGCAGTAAAAGAACCATGTTTCTGTGAATAACTCCTGAACCGTAAGGTCCTAGACGCTCGCTCTTGGCTGCATTCGATTCAGCTCGTGGCAGCCAGTCTAAAAAACACTATCTTGGACTTCTCTGCATGTTTCCCAGGCGAGAAATTGGCAGCATGTTCAGAACCATGTTTCTGTGAATAACTCCTGAACCGTAAGTCCTAGACGCTCGATCTTGGCGGCATTCGTCTCAGCGCCTGGCAATTAGTATAGGAGCACTGTGTTTGACTTCTCTGGATGTTTCCCAGGCGAGTTATTGACAAGTAAATCCTAGACGCTCGATCTTGGTTATTTTCGCTTTCGCGGCTGGCAGTAAAAGAACCATGTTTCTGTGAATAACTCCTGAACCGTAAGTCCTAGACGCTCGCTCTTGGCTGCATTCGATTCAGCTCGTGGCAGCCAGTCTAAAAAAACACTATCTTGGACTTCTCTGCATGTTTCCCAGGCGAGCAATTGGCAGCATGTTCAGAACCATGTTTCTGTGAATAACTCCTGAACCGTAAGTCCTAGACGCTCGCTCTTGGCTGCATTCGATTCAGCTCGTGGCAGCCAGTCTAAAAAACACTATCTTGGACTTCTCTGCATGTTTCCCAGGCGAGAAATTGGCAGCATGTTCAGAACCATGTTTCTGTGAATAACTCCTGAACCGTAAGTCCTAGACGCTCGCTCTTGGCTGCATTCGATTCAGCTCGTGGCAGCCAGTCTAAAAAAAACACTATCTTGGACTTCTCTGCATGTTTCCCAGGCGAGCAATTGGCAGCATGTTCAGAACCCATGTTTTCTGTGAATAACTCCTGAACCGTAAGTCCTAGACGCTCGCTCTTGGCTGCATTCGATTTCAGCTCGTGGCAGCCAGTCTAAAAAACACTATCTTGGACTTCTCTGCATGTTTCCCAGGCGAGAAATTGGCAGCATGTTCAGAACCATGTTTCTGTGAATAACTCCTGAACCGTAAGTCCTAGACGCTCGCTCTTGGCTGCATTCGATTCAGCTCGTGGCAGCCAGTCTAAAAAACACTATCTTGGACTTCTCTGCATGTTTCCCAGGCGAGAAATTGGCAGCATGTTCAGAACCATGTTTCTGTGAATAACTCCTGAACCGTAAGTCCTAGACGCTCGATCTTGGCGGCATTCGTCTCAGCGCCTGGCAATTAGTATAGGAGCACTGTGTTTGACTTCTCTGGATGTTTCCCAGGCGAGTTATTGACAAGTAAATCCTAGACGCTCGATCTTGGTTATTTTCGCTTTCGCGGCTGGCAGTAAAAGAACCATGTTTCTGTGAATAACTCCTGAACCGTAAGTCCTAGACGCTCGCTCTTGGCTGCATTCGATTCAGCTCGTGGCAGCCAGTCTAAAAAACACTATCTTGGACTTCTCTGCATGTTCCCAGGCGAGAAATTGGCAGCATGTTCAGAACCATGTTTCTGTGAATAACTCCTGAACCGTAAGTCCTAGACGCTCGATCTTGGCGGCATTCGTCTCAGCGCCTGGCAATTAGTATAGGAGCACTGTGTTTGACTTCTCTGGATGTTTCCCAGGCGAGTTATTGACAAGTAAATCCTAGACGCTCGATATTGGTTATTTTCGCTTTCGCGGCTGGCAGTAAAAGAACCATGTTTCTGTGAATAACTCCTGAACCGTAAGTCCTAGGACGCTCGCTCTTGGCTGCATTCGATTCAGCTCGTGGCAGCCAGTCTAAAAAACACTATCTTGGACTTCTCTGCATGTTTCCCAGGCGAGCAATTGGCAGCATGTTCAGAACCATGTTTCTGTGAATAACTCCTGAACCGTAAGTCCTAGGACGCTCGCTCTTGGCTGCATTCGATTCAGCTCGTGGCAGCCAGTCTAAAAAAACACTATCTTGGACTTCTCTGCATGTTTCATTGGCAGCATGTTCAGAACCATGTTTCTGTGAATAACTCCTGAACCGTAAGTCCTAGACGCTCGCTCTTGGCTGCATTCGATTCAGCTCGTGGCAGCCAGTCTAAAAAACACTATCTCGGAATTCTCTGCATGTTTCCCAGGCGAGCAATTGGCAGCATGTTCAGAACCATGTTTCTGTGAATAACTCCTGAACCGTAAGTCCTAGACGCTCGCTCTTGGCTGCATTCGATTCAGCTCGTGGCAGCCAGTCTAAAAAACACTATCTTGGACTTCTCTGCATGTTTCCCAGGCGAGAAATTGGCAGCATGTTCAGAACCATGTTTCTGTGAATAACTCCTGAACCGTAAGTCCTAGACGCTCGATCTTGGCGGCATTCGTCTCAGCGCCTGGCAATTAGTATAGGAGCACTGTGTTTGACTTCTCTGGATGTTTCCCAGGCGAGTTATTGACAAGTAAATCCTAGACGCTCGATCTTGGTTATTTTCGCTTTCGCGGCTGGCAGTAAAAGAACCATGTTTCTGTGAATAACTCCTGAACCGTAAGTCCTAGACGCTCGCTCTTGGCTGCATTCGATTCAGCTCGTGGCAGCCAGTCTAAAAAACACTATCTTGGACTTCTCTGCATGTTTCCCAGGCGAGCAATTGGCAGCATGTTCAGAACCATGTTTCTGTGAATAACTCCTGAACCGTAAGTCCTAGACGCTCGCTCTTGGCTGCATTCGATTCAGCTCGTGGCAGCCAGTCTAAAAAACACTATCTTGGACTTCTCTGCATGTTTCCCAGGCGAGCAATTGGCAGCATGTTCAGAACCATGTTTCTGTGAATAACTCCTGAACCGTAAGTCACAGACTCTCGCTCTTGGCTGCATTCGATTCAGCTCGTGGCAGCCAGTCTAAAAAACACTATCTTGGACTTCTCTGCATGTTCCTAAGGCAAATGTTTCTAAAGCTAATTCTTGAACCGTAAGTCCTAGACGCTCGATCTTGGCGGCATTCGTCTCAGCGCCTGGCAATTAGTATAGGAGCACTGTGTTTGACTTCTCTGGATGTTTCCCAGGCGAGTTATTGACAAGTAAATCCTAGACGCTCGATCTTGGTTATTTTCGCTTTCGCGGCTGGCAGTAAAAGAACCATGTTTCTGTGAATAACTCCTGAACCGTAAGTCCTAGACGCTCGCTCTTGGCTGCATTCGATTCAGCTCGTGGCAGCCAGTCTAAAAAACACTATCTTGGACTTCTCTGCATGTTTCCCAGGCGAGCAATTGGCAGCATGTTCAGAACCATGTTTCTGTGAATAACTCCTGAACCGTAAGTCCTAGACGCTCGCTCTTGGCTGCATTCGATTCAGCTCGTGGCAGCCAGTCTAAAAAACACTATCTTGGACTTCTCTGCATGTTCCTAAGGCAAATGTTTCTAAAGCTAATTCTTGAACCGTAAGTCCTAGACGCTCGATCTTGGCGGCATTCGTCTCAGCGCCTGGCAATTAGTATAGGAGCACTGTGTTTGACTTCTCTGGATGTTTCCCAGGCGAGTTATTGACAAGTAAACCCTAGACGCTCGATCTTGGTTATTTTCGCTTTCGCGGCTGGCAGTAAAAGAACCATGTTTCTGTGAATAACTCCTGAACCGTAAGTCCTAGACGCTCGCTCTTGGCTGCATTCGATTCAGCTCGTGGCAGCCAGTCTAAAAAACACTATCTTGGACTTCTCTGCATGTTTCCCAGGCGAGAAATTGGCAGCATGTTCAGAACCATGTTTCTGTGAATAACTCCTGAACCGTAAGTCCTAGACGCTCGATCTTGGCGGCATTCGTCTCAGCGCCTGGCAATTAGTATAGGAGCACTGTGTTTGACTTCTCTGGATGTTTCCCAGGCGAGTTATTGACAAGTAAATCCTAGACGCTCGATCTTGGTTATTTTCGCTTTCGCGGCTGGCAGTAAAAGAACCATGTTTCTGTGAATAACTCCTGAACCGTAAGTCCTAGACGCTCGCTCTTGGCTGCATTCGATTCAGCTCGTGGCAGCCAGTCTAAAAAACACTATCTTGGACTTCTCTGCATGTTTCCCAGGCGAGCAATTGGCAGCATGTTCAGAACCATGTTTCTGTGAATAACTCCTGAACCGTAAGTCCTAGACGCTCGCTCTTGGCTGCATTCGATTCAGCTCGTGGCAGCCAGTCTAAAAAACACTATCTTGGACTTCTCTGCATGTTTCCCAGGCGAGCAATTGGCAGCATGTTCAGAACCATGTTTCTGTGAATAACTCCTGAACCGTAAGTCCTAGACGCTCGCTCTTGGCTGCATTCGATTCAGCTCGTGGCAGCCAGTCTAAAAAACACTATCTTGGACTTCTCTGCATGTTTCCCAGGCGAGCAATTGGCAGCATGTTCAGAACCATGTTTCTGTGAATAACTCCTGAACCGTAAGTCCTAGACGCTCGCTCTTGGCTGCATTCGATTCAGCTCGTGGCAGCCAGTCTAAAAAACACTATCTTGGACTTCTCTGCATGTTTCCCAGGCGAGAAATTGGCAGCATGTTCAGAACCATGTTTCTGTGAATAACTCCTGAACCGTAAGTCCTAGACGCTCGATCTTGGCGGCATTCGTCTCAGCGCCTGGCAATTAGTATAGGAGCACTGTGTTTGACTTCTCTGGATGTTTCCCAGGCGAGTTATTGACAAGTAAATCCTAGACGCTCGATCTTGGTTATTTTCGCTTTCGCGGCTGGCAGTAAAAGAACCATGTTTCTGTGAATAACTCCTGAACCGTAAGTCCTAGACGCTCGCTCTTGGCTGCATTCGATTCAGCTCGTGGCAGCCAGTCTAAAAAACACTATCTTGGACTTCTCTGCATGTTTCCCAGGCGAGCAATTGGCAGCATGTTCAGAACCATGTTTCTGTGAATAACTCCTGAACCGTAAGTCCTAGACGCTCGCTCTTGGCTGCATTCGATTCAGCTCGTGGCAGCCAGTCTAAAAAACACTATCTTGGACTTCTCTGCATGTTTCCCAGGCGAGCAATTGGCAGCATGTTCAGAACCATGTTTCTGTGAATAACTCCTGAACCGTAAGTCCTAGACGCTCGCTCTTGGCTGCATTCGATTCAGCTCGTGGCAGCCAGTCTAAAAAACACTATCTTGGACTTCTCTGCATGTTTCCCAGGCGAGCAATTGGCAGCATGTTCAGAACCATGTTTCTGTGAATAACTCCTGAACCGTAAGTCCTAGACGCTCGCTCTTGGCTGCATTCGATTCAGCTCGTGGCAGCCAGTCTAAAAAACACTATCTTGGACTTCTCTGCATGTTTCCCAGGCGAGAAATTGGCAGCATGTTCAGAACCATGTTTCTGTGAATAACTCCTGAACCGTAAGTCCTAGACGCTCGATCTTGGCGGCATTCGTCTCAGCGCCTGGCAATTAGTATAGGAGCACTGTGTTTGACTTCTCTGGATGTTTCCCAGGCGAGTTATTGACAAGTAAATCCTAGACGCTCGATCTTGGTTATTTTCGCTTTCGCGGCTGGCAGTAAAAGAACAATGTTTCTGTGAATAACTCCTGAACCGTAAGTCCTAGACGCTCGCTCTTGGCTGCATTCGATTCAGCTCGTGGCAGCCAGTCTAAAAAACACTATCTTGGACTTCTCTGCATGTTTCCCAGGCGAGAAATTGGCAGCATGTTCAGAACCATGTTTCTGTGAATAACTCCTGAACCGTAAGTCCTAGACGCTCGATCTTGGCGGCATTCGTCTCAGCGCCTGGCAATTAGTATAGGAGCACTGTGTTTGACTTCTCTGGATGTTTCCCAGGCGAGTTATTGACAAGTAAATCCTAGACGCTCGATCTTGGTTATTTTCGCTTTCGCGGCTGGCAGTAAAAGAACCATGTTTCTGTGAATAACTCCTGAACCGTAAGTCCTAGACGCTCGCTCTTGGCTGCATTCGATTCAGCTCGTGGCAGCCAGTCTAAAAAACACTATCTTGGACTTCTCTGCATGTTTCCCAGGCGAGCAATTGGCAGCATGTTCAGAACCATGTTTCTGTGAATAACTCCTGAACCGTAAGTCCTAGACGCTCGCTCTTGGCTGCATTCGATTCAGCTCGTGGCAGCCAGTCTAAAAAACACTATCTTGGACTTCTCTGCATGTTCCTAAGGCAAATGTTTCTAAAGCTAATTCTTGAACCGTAAGTCCTAGACGCTCGATCTTGGCGGCATTCGTCTCAGCGCCTGGCAATTAGTATAGGAGCCTTGTGTTTGACTTCTCTGGATGTTTCCCAGGCGAGTTATTGACAAGTAAATCCTAGACGCTCGATCTTGGTTATTTTCGCTTTCGCGGCTGGCAGTAAAAGAACCATGTTTCTGTGAATAACTCCTGAACCGTAAGTCCTAGACGCTCGCTCTTGGCTGCATTCGATTCAGCTCGTGGCAGCCAGTCTAAAAAACACTATCTTGGACTTCTCTGCATGTTTCCCAGGCGAGAAATTGGCAGCATGTTCAGAACCATGTTTCTGTGAATAACTCCTGAACCGTAAGTCCTAGACGCTCGATCTTGGCGGCATTCGTCTCAGCGCCTGGCAATTAGTATAGGAGCACTGTGTTTGACTTCTCTGGATGTTTCCCAGGCGAGTTATTGACAAGTAAATCCTAGACGCTCGATCTTGGTTATTTTCGCTTTCGCGGCTGGCAGTAAAAGAACCATGTTTCTGTGAATAACTCCTGAACCGTAAGTCCTAGACGCTCGCTCTTGGCTGCATTCGATTCAGCTCGTGGCAGCCAGTCTAAAAAACACTATCTTGGACTTCTCTGCATGTTTCCCAGGCGAGAAATTGGCAGCATGTTCAGAACCATGTTTCTGTGAATAACTCCTGAACCGTAAGTCCTAGACGCTCGCTCTTGGCTGCATTCGATTCAGCTCGTGGCAGCCAGTCTAAAAAACACTATCTTGGACTTCTCTGCATGTTTCCCAGGCGAGCAATTGGCAGCATGTTCAGAACCATGTTTCTGTGAATAACTCCTGAACCGTAAGTCCTAGACGCTCGCTCTTGGCTGCATTCGATTCAGCTCGTGGCAGCCAGTCTAAAAAACACTATCTTGGACTTCTCTGCATGTTTCCCAGGCGAGAAATTGGCAGCATGTTCAGAACCATGTTTCTGTGAATAACTCCTGAACCGTAAGTCCTAGACGCTCGCTCTTGGCTGCATTCGATTCAGCTCGTGGCAGCCAGTCTAAAAAACACTATCTTGGACTTCTCTGCATGTTCCTAAGGCAAATGTTTCTAAAGCTAATTCTTGAACCGTAAGTCCTAGACGCTCGATCTTGGCGGCATTCGTCTCAGCGCCTGGCAATTAGTATAGGAGCCTTGTGTTTGACTTCTCTGGATGTTTCCCAGGCGAGTTATTGACAAGTAAATCCTAGACGCTCGATCTTGGTTATTTTCGCTTTCGCGGCTGGCAGTAAAAGAACCATGTTTCTGTGAATAACTCCTGAACCGTAAGTCCTAGACGCTCGCTCTTGGCTGCATTCGATTCAGCTCGTGGCAGCCAGTCTAAAAAACACTATCTTGGACTTCTCTGCATGTTTCCCAGGCGAGAAATTGGCAGCATGTTCAGAACCATGTTTCTGTGAATAACTCCTGAACCGTAAGTCCTAGACGCTCGATCTTGGCGGCATTCGTCTCAGCGCCTGGCAATTAGTATAGGAGCACTGTGTTTGACTTCTCTGGATGTTTCCCAGGCGAGTTATTGACAAGTAAATCCTAGACGCTCGATCTTGGTTATTTTCGCTTTCGCGGCTGGCAGTAAAAGAACCATGTTTCTGTGAATAACTCCTGAACCGTAAGTCCTAGACGCTCGCTCTTGGCTGCATTCGATTCAGCTCGTGGCAGCCAGTCTAAAAAACACTATCTTGGACTTCTCTGCATGTTTCCCAGGCGAGAAATTGGCAGCATGTTCAGAACAATGTTTCTGTGAATAACTCCTGAACCGTAAGTCCTAGACGCTCGCTCTTGGCTGCATTCGATTCAGCTCGTGGCAGCCAGTCTAAAAAACACTATCTTGGACTTCTCTGCATGTTTCCCAGGCGAGCAATTGGCAGCATGTTCAGAACCATGTTTCTGTGAATAACTCCTGAACCGTAAGTCCTAGACGCTCGCTCTTGGCTGCATTCGATTCAGCTCGTGGCAGCCAGTCTAAAAAACACTATCTTGGACTTCTCTGCATGTTTCCCAGGCGAGAAATTGGCAGCATGTTCAGAACCATGTTTCTGTGAATAACTCCTGAACCGTAAGTCCTAGACGCTCGCTCTTGGCTGCATTCGATTCAGCTCGTGGCAGCCAGTCTAAAAAACACTATCTTGGACTTCTCTGCATGTTTCCCAGGCGAGCAATTGGCAGCATGTTCAGAACCATGTTTCTGTGAATAACTCCTGAACCGTAAGTCCTAGACGCTCGCTCTTGGCTGCATTCGATTCAGCTCGTGGCAGCCAGTCTAAAAAACACTATCTTGGACTTCTCTGCATGTTTCCCAGGCGAGAAATTGGCAGCATGTTCAGAACCATGTTTCTGTGAATAACTCCTGAACCGTAAGTCCTAGACGCTCGATCTTGGCGGCATTCGTCTCAGCGCCTGGCAATTAGTATAGGAGCACTGTGTTTGACTTCTCTGGATGTTTCCCAGGCGAGTTATTGACAAGTAAATCCTAGACGCTCGATCTTGGTTATTTTCGCTTTGGCGGCTGGCAGTAAAAGAACCATGTTTCTGTGAATAACTCCTGAACCGTAAGTCCTAGACGCTCGCTCTTGGCTGCATTCGATTCAGCTCGTGGCAGCCAGTCTAAAAAACACTATCTTGAACTTCTCTGCATGTTTCCCAGACGAGAAATTGGCAGCATGTTCAGAACCATGTTTCTGTGAATAACTCCTGAACCGTAAGTCCTAGACGCTCGATCTTGGCGGCATTCGTCTCAGCGCCTGGCAATTAGTATAGGAGCACTGTGTTTGACTTCTCTGGATGTTTCCCAGGCGAGTTATTGACAAGTAAATCCTAGACGCTCGATCTTGGTTATTTTCGCATTCGCGGCTGGCAGTAAAAGAACCATGTTTCTGTGAATAACTCCTGAACCGTAAGTCCTAGACGCTCGCTCTTGGCTGCATTCGATTCAGCTCGTGGCAGCCAGTCTAAAAAACACTATCTTGGACTTCTCTGCATGTTTCCCAGGCGAGCAATTGGCAGCATGTTCAGAACCATGTTTCTGTGAATAACTCCTGAACCGTAAGTCCTAGACGCTCGCTCTTGGCTGCATTCGATTCAGCTCGTGGCAGCCAGTCTAAAAAACACTATCTTGGACTTCTCTGCATGTTTCCCAGGCGAGAAATTGGCAGCATGTTCAGAACCATGTTTCTGTGAATAACTCCTGAACCGTAAGTCCTAGACGCTCGCTCTTGGCTGCATTCGATTCAGCTCGTGGCAGCCAGTCTAAAAAACACTATCTTGGACTTCTCTGCATGTTTCCCAGGCGAGCAATTGGCAGCATGTTCAGAACCATGTTTCTGTGAATAACTCCTGAACCGTAAGTCCTAGACGCTCGCTCTTGGCTGCATTCGATTCAGCTCGTGGCAGCCAGTCTAAAAAACACTATCTTGGACTTCTCTGCATGTTTCCCAGGCGAGAAATTGGCAGCATGTTCAGAACCATGTTTCTGTGAATAACTCCTGAACCGTAAGTCCTAGACGCTCGCTCTTGGCTGCATTCGATTCAGCTCGTGGCAGCCAGTCTAAAAAACACTATCTTGGACTTCTCTGCATGTTCCTAAGGCAAATGTTTCTAAAGCTAATTCTTGAACCGTAAGTCCTAGACGCTCGATCTTGGCGGCATTCGTCTCAGCGCCTGGCAATTAGTATAGGAGCCTTGTGTTTGACTTCTCTGGATGTTTCCCAGGCGAGTTATTGACAAGTAAATCCTAGACGCTCGATCTTGGTTATTTTCGCTTTCGCGGCTGGCAGTAAAAGAACCATGTTTCTGTGAATAACTCCTGAACCGTAAGTCCTAGACGCTCGCTCTTGGCTGCATTCGATTCAGCTCGTGGCAGCCAGTCTAAAAAACACTATCTTGGACTTCTCTGCATGTTTCCCAGGCGAGAAATTGGCAGCATGTTCAGAACCATGTTTCTGTGAATAACTCCTGAACCGTAAGTCCTAGACGCTCGATCTTGGCGGCATTCGTCTCAGCGCCTGGCAATTAGTATAGGAGCACTGTGTTTGACTTCTCTGGATGTTTCCCAGGCGAGTTATTGACAAGTAAATCCTAGACGCTCGATCTTGGTTATTTTCGCTTTCGCGGCTGGCAGTAAAAGAACCATGTTTCTGTGAATAACTCCTGAACCGTAAGTCCTAGACGCTCGCTCTTGGCTGCATTCGATTCAGCTCGTGGCAGCCAGTCTAAAAAACACTATCTTGGACTTCTCTGCATGTTTCCCAGGCGAGAAATTGGCAGCATGTTCAGAACCATGTTTCTGTGAATAACTCCTGAACCGTAAGTCCTAGACGCTCGCTCTTGGCTGCATTCGATTCAGCTCGTGGCAGCCAGTCTAAAAAACACTATCTTGGACTTCTCTGCATGTTTCCCAGGCGAGCAATTGGCAGCATGTTCAGAACCATGTTTCTGTGAATAACTCCTGAACCGTAAGTCCTAGACGCTCGCTCTTGGCTGCATTCGATTCAGCTCGTGGCAGCCAGTCTAAAAAACACTATCTTGGACTTCTCTGCATGTTTCCCAGGCGAGAAATTGGCAGCATGTTCAGAACCATGTTTCTGTGAATAACTCCTGAACCGTAAGTCCTAGACGCTCGCTCTTGGCTGCATTCGATTCAGCTCGTGGCAGCCAGTCTAAAAAACACTATCTTGGACTTCTCTGCATGTTCCTAAGGCAAATGTTTCTAAAGCTAATTCTTGAACCGTAAGTCCTAGACGCTCGATCTTGGCGGCATTCGTCTCAGCGCCTGGCAATTAGTATAGGAGCCTTGTGTTTGACTTCTCTGGATGTTTCCCAGGCGAGTTATTGACAAGTAAATCCTAGACGCTCGATCTTGGTTATTTTCGCTTTCGCGGCTGGCAGTAAAAGAACCATGTTTCTGTGAATAACTCCTGAACCGTAAGTCCTAGACGCTCGCTCTTGGCTGCATTCGATTCAGCTCGTGGCAGCCAGTCTAAAAAACACTATCTTGGACTTCTCTGCATGTTTCCCAGGCGAGAAATTGGCAGCATGTTCAGAACCATGTTTCTGTGAATAACTCCTGAACCGTAAGTCCTAGACGCTCGATCTTGGCGGCATTCGTCTCAGCGCCTGGCAATTAGTATAGGAGCACTGTGTTTGACTTCTCTGGATGTTTCCCAGGCGAGTTATTGACAAGTAAATCCTAGACGCTCGATCTTGGTTATTTTCGCTTTCGCGGCTGGCAGTAAAAGAACCATGTTTCTGTGAATAACTCCTGAACCGTAAGTCCTAGACGCTCGCTCTTGGCTGCATTCGATTCAGCTCGTGGCAGCCAGTCTAAAAAACACTATCTTGGACTTCTCTGCATGTTTCCCAGGCGAGAAATTGGCAGCATGTTCAGAACCATGTTTCTGTGAATAACTCCTGAACCGTAAGTCCTAGACGCTCGCTCTTGGCTGCATTCGATTCAGCTCGTGGCAGCCAGTCTAAAAAACACTATCTTGGACTTCTCTGCATGTTTCCCAGGCGAGCAATTGGCAGCATGTTCAGAACCATGTTTCTGTGAATAACTCCTGAACCGTAAGTCCTAGACGCTCGCTCTTGGCTGCATTCGATTCAGCTCGTGGCAGCCAGTCTAAAAAACACTATCTTGGACTTCTCTGCATGTTTCCCAGGCGAGAAATTGGCAGCATGTTCAGAACCATGTTTCTGTGAATAACTCCTGAACCGTAAGTCCTAGACGCTCGCTCTTGGCTGCATTCGATTCAGCTCGTGGCAGCCAGTCTAAAAAACACTATCTTGGACTTCTCTGCATGTTTCCCAGGCGAGCAATTGGCAGCATGTTCAGAACCATGTTTCTGTGAATAACTCCTGAACCGTAAGTCCTAGACGCTCGCTCTTGGCTGCATTCGATTCAGCTCGTGGCAGCCAGTCTAAAAAACACTATCTTGGACTTCTCTGCATGTTTCCCAGGCGAGAAATTGGCAGCATGTTCAGAACCATGTTTCTGTGAATAACTCCTGAACCGTAAGTCCTAGACGCTCGATCTTGGCGGCATTCGTCTCAGCGCCTGGCAATTAGTA